>NC_084550.2:49032500-49107500 GCF_033978685.3 Nerophis lumbriciformis | reverse complement strand
AAGGAGGAGAAGAAGAAGTAGAACAAGAAAGAGGATGAGAAAAAGAAAAAGAAGGAGAAGAAGAAGAAGGAGGAGGAGAAGTATAAGAAGAAGAAAGAGGAGGAGGATGAGAAAAAGAAGGAGATGTAGAAGGAAGAGGAGGATGAGAAGTAAAAGAAGAAGAAGAAGGAGAAGAAGAAGAAGTAGGAGGATGAGAAGTAAAAGAAGAAGAAGAAGAAGGAGGAGGATGAGAAGTAAAAGAAGAAGAAGGAGAAGAAGAAGAAGAAGGAGGATGAGAAGTAAAAGAAGAAGGAGGATGGGAAGTAAAAGAAGAAGAAGAAGGAGAAGAAGGAGGAGGATGAGAAGTAGAAGAAGAAGAGAAGAAGAAGAAGGAGGAGTATGAGAAGTAAAAGAAGAAGAAGGAGAAGAAGAAGGAGGAGGAGGAGGATGAGAAGTAAAACAAGAAGGAGGAGGAGGAGGATGAGAAGTAAAAGAAGAAGAAGAGGGAGAAGAAGAAGAAGGAGGAGGATGAGAAGTAAAAGAAGGAGAAGAAGGAGAAGAAGAAGAAGAAGAAGAAGAGCTTTAAGTCTTGAGTCTGCTGCTCGCCACTACAAAATAATCCAAATGGAAAAAAAACCTTTTTAAATAAACGGCGGTACATTCATGCAGGAGCAACAATAATAATATAACAATAATAATGTGAATATAATAACAATCCTATCAATGTGGATGAGGAGCGAGGAGCGCGTGTCCTTCCTCCTCCTCCTCCTCGCCATCACCTCCTCCACCCCTGCAAGATGGCTGCGGCGTCCTCATCTTCTCTTGATTGTATCTTACTTCCGGGACGGAGAGAGAGAGAGAGTGAGAGAGAGAGGGGGGGGTCAGGTGGGAGATACGGTGGTGGGGGGGCGGTGTTTCCAGTTCAAAGGTCAAATGAGGAGGTTAGAGGCTGGTCTCCAAGCTGTGCAAAGGACTGGCGGGGCTGGAGGACGCCGCCGATTTACTGGTGTCGATGGTCAGGTTGATGCCGCTGTCGATGGCGTTGTTGTTCTTGTTGGGCGACGACGGCTGACTGGAGAACTTCCTCCTCCGGCGAGCCGAGTCGTCGTCCGTGTCGTCGATGAGCGGGATGCTGGGCGTGGAGTCCTCTATCCTGAACTCGGGCTGGGTCATGAAGTTGTGGATGGAGGTCCTGGAGTCGGGCTTTTCCAGGCCTTCGTAGAGGGAGCTGCGGAATGCGTTCACCACGCGGATCTGATGCACAACACAGGGGGGGCACAGGAAGAGGAAACGTGGTGAGAACGGGGCGGCCACGCCATGGGGGAGGGGAGCCTCTAGATTAGTTTACGCTGTCTGGGAAAGCCGGCATTTTTCCGCCTTTTACTCCGTGTCACTGTTCTGTATAAAAGGCACCGACACGCCGGCAATTTTCCACTGTGTAAGAGTTCCGCGTGTAACCTCCTGACGAGGGACGCCGTGTCACTGTGTGAAAGTGCACACACTCATAGCAATATCACGTTCTGTGCGAAAGGCACCGACACGGAGTGGCGTTGACCCGTCAACTGGCTTGTTGTTGTCGTATAAAAGTCACGCATGTGAATATGCTGCGTGGCCGTGTGAAAACACAAAGGTTATACTCGATTCTGTGGCTGTTCTGTATAAAAGGCATCTACGCAGTGGGAAAAAAAGGTGACCCGGCATTTTTTCACCTCCGCAGGGAAAAAAGGTGACCCGGCATTTTTTCACCTCAGCAGGGAAAAAAAGGTGACTTGGCAATTTTTCACCTCAGCAGGGAAAATCAGAGCCTGATATGCATCTGTGTAAAATCATTCAGATTGAGGGATGTTGTGTCACTGTGTGAAAGTGCACACACTCATAGCAATATCACGTTCTGTGCGAAAGGCACCGACACGGAGTGGCGTTGACCCATCAACTGGCTTGTTGTTGTCGTATAAAAGTCACGCATGTGAATATGCTGCGTCGCCAAGTGAAAACACACAGGTTATGCTCGATTCTGTGGCTGTTCTGTATAAAAGGCATCTACGCAGTGGGAAAAAAAAGGTGACCCGGCATTTTTTCCCCTCAGCAGGGAAAATCAGAGCCTGATATGCATCTGTTTAAAATGATTCAGATTGAGGGATGTTGTGTGACTGGGTAAAGTGCGCAGAGTCACAGCAATAACTTGGTAGTTTCTCTCCCTTTTTTCTCCATGGTTCTGTACAAACGGCACCAACACGGCATGAAGTGGATGGTGTTGACCCAGCAAATTTCTGTCTTTGCAAGTGGTAGCAGACCAGTGGCATGAAGCAGCGACGTAACACGTTTATCTCTAAAGACTCACTTTAGATTCCTTAGATGTCCCGCTGTGATTTGTTGAAAGCAATTTTCACTGTATAGAAGTCACGCATGTAAATATTTGTTGTCACTGTGTCAAAGTGCACACGGTCATAGCAATATCATGTTCCCGGGTCGCTGTTCTGTGTGAAAGGCACCGACACGGACTGGCGTTGACCCGTCAACTGCCTTGTTTTTATCGTATAAAATTCACGCATGTGAATATGCTGTGTCGCCGTGTGAAAACACACAGGTTATGCTCGATTCTGTGGCTGTTCTGTATAAAAGGCACCGACACACCGGCAATTTTCCACTGTGTAAGAGTTCCACGTGTAACCTCCCGACGAGGGACGCCGTGTCACTGTGTGAAAGGGCACACAGTCATAGCAATATCACGTTCCTGGGTCGCTGTTCTGTGTGAAAGGCACCGACACGGAGTGACGTTGACCTGTCAACTGTGTTGTTGTTGTCGTATAAAAGTCACACATTTGAATATGCTGTGTCGCCGTGTGAAAACACACAGGTTATGCTCGATTCTGTGGCTGTTCTGTATAAAAGGCATCTACGCAATGGAAAATAGGTGACCTGGCAATTTTTCACCTCAACAGGGAAAAAAGGTGACTTGGCAATTTTCCACCTCAGCAGGGAAAATCAGAGCCTGATATGCATCTGTGTAAAATCATTCAGATTGAGGGATGTTGTGTGACTGTGTGAAAGTGCACACAGTCATGGCAATATTATGTTCCTAGGTCGCTGTTCTGTGTGAAGGACACCGACACGGACTGACGTTGACCCGTCAAATGCCTTCCAAAGCAGTTGTTGTCGTATAAAAGTCACGCATGTAAATATGCTGTGTGAAAACACACAGGTTATGCTCGATTCTATGGCTGTTCTGCATAAAAGGTGATAAAAAGGTGACCCGGCAATTTTCCAACTCAGCAGGGAAAATCAGAGCCTGATATGCATCTGTGTAAAATAATTCAGATTGAGGGATGTTGTGTGACTGTGTGAAAGTGCACACAGTCATACAAATATTAAGTTTTTTCCAGTCTTGCCGTTCTGTTTGAAAGACACTGTGAAGAAGTCGACCTGGCAATTTTCCATCGCACGCAGGTAACATCAGAGCAGAGGCAGGATGCTTCTGTGTAAAATAATTTTGGACTGAGGGATGCTGTGTAACTTTGTAAATGCGCACACAGTTACAGCAATAAAATGTTTCTATGTTGCTGTTCTGCATTAATGGCACCAACAAGGAATTTCGTGGGTGACGTTGACGCCGCAATTTTCTGCCTTTGCAGTATTAGAGCAGTCGCAGGATGCAGCGACATGACAAGTCTAACGCTCAAGACTCACTTATCCCGCTGTGTTGTGTTGAAAGCAATTCTTGCTGTGTAAAAGTCACGCATGTAAATATGCGGTGTCGCTGTGTGAAAGCGCAAACAGGTTACGCTGGATTCTGTGTACAAGTAATATGCGCCGGATTTATTTTTGTATAATTTTTCACTTTTTTACCGGGTGTAGCTGTTCCAAATAAAGAGCATCTACACTGTTTGAAAGGTATAACGTCGACCCGACAATTTTCCACCATAAGGTAGCATCAGAGCAGAGGCATGATGCGTCTGTGTAAAGAAATTTCGCAAGTACTATCAGATTGGGGGATGCTGTGTAACTGTGCAAAAGTGCACAGTTACAGCAACGACTTGGCATTTTGCTGCCTTTTTTCGGTGTCGTTTTTCTGTATAAAAGGCACCGACACGGAATGATACAATGAACAATAGGCAGGTACTTTCAGAGCAACGGTGAGACGCTGCCAGATGCTGTATCGCTATGTGAAAGTGCAATTATGTCAATGCAATTCTGTCAATGTATTTTTTTCTTTATGAACAGCACCAGGGGACCAAGTTACACCAAATTTGACCTGGCATATTTCCACCGAGCAGGTACAGGGATGTGACGTTGCGTACCTGACTCTTACTCCTCCGTCCTTGTGCTGAAAGAAATTGTCGCTGTCTGACAAGTAATTTACACGTCACGCCTGACGCTGGCACTGATGTCTTCCAATGATCGGATTGTGGGTGTTGCTGTGTGAAAGCACACATGGTTTCAGCAACCTCTCTAAGATGTGAGTAAAATGCACAAACGAAACATTTTTTTTGCTCCAGCTCTTATGATCCATTTTTTGCTAGTCTCTATAAAAAGCGCTGACACGGAACAATTTTCCACCTTTCAAAGGTAAACAGTGTAAGAGTATTCCGCAATGTGGGACAGGGATGTGAACGTTGTGTAAATGGTGAATAAAAACAGAATACAATGATTTGCAAATCCTTTTCAACTTATATTCGATTGAATAAACTGCAAAGAAAACGTATTTAACGTTTCCAAAAACAATTTGAAATGTGGACTGGTCAGACCACAGAACACTTTTCCACTTTGCATCAGTCCATCATAGATGGCATTTCTGGGTGTTGTTGATAAATAGCTTTCGCTTTGCATAGTAGAGTTTTAAACTTGCACTTACAGATGTAGCGATCAACTGTAGTTACTGAGAGTGGTTTTCTGAAGTGTTGCTGAGCCCATGTGGTGATATCCTTTACACACTGATTTCGCTTTTTGATGCAGTACCGCCTGAAGGATCCAAGGTCCATAATATCATCGCTTACATGCAGTGATTTCTCCAGATTCTCTGAACCTTTTGATGATATTATGGACCGTAGATGGTGAAATCCCTGAATTCCTTGCAATAGCTCGTCGAGAAATGTTGTTCTTAAACTGTTCGACAATTTGCTCACGCATTTGTTCACAAACTGATGACCCTTGTCCCATCCTTGTTTGTGAATGACTGAGCATTTCATGGAATCTGCTTTTATGGCATCCACCTGTTCCCAATTAGCCTATTCACCTGTGGGATGTTCCTGATAAGTGTTTGATGAGCATTCCTCAACTTTCTCAGTCTTTTTTGCCACTTGTGCCAGCTTTTTTTTTTTTTTGAAACATGTTGCAGGCATCAAATTCCAAATGAGCTTAAATAACGTTTTCCAGGTCGAACGTTTAATATCTTGTCTTTGCAGTCTATTTAATTGAATATAGGTTGAAAATGATTTGCAAATCATTGTATTCTGTTTTTATTTACCATTTACGCAACACGCCAACTTCACTGGTTTTGGGTTTTGTAGAATGCACGTTAAAGCCGTCATTTTTCTTTGCTATTCTGCATGAACGGCTTGGCTGCTTAGGCTTTTCCTCGCTCGAGCGGCCGTTCTGTGTAAAAGGCACCGAGGCTATTTTTGCGGTCGAGTCAAGTCGGTGGCGTGCACAAAGGAAAACTGTGAGGAACACAATCATGAAAAGCCACACAAACGCTCGTTGTAAGTATACGCTTTAGTCCAATGTGCGGTATACCTAGAAACAAGCCACGTTAATAACGCTCACAGCAAAACAAAATGATAATAAGGAGAATATCACATGCAAGTTGGAGGAAATCTGGTGGACAAGGTCAGTAAGGAGGAAGGAAGTTAGATCAGAGCCATCCAAATCAGGCGCTCTGAAAACACTCGGAAAAGGTACCAGAGCAGACCCTGGGTCAGTATGGGACGCGCACACAGAGCACAGGGTGGTCCCGAACAGGGGCCATGGCATAGGGAAGGCGGGAGGGCACGGGACGGGTGGTGGACGCAAGCAGTGCAGAGTTGAACTCACAACAGAACAGAGAACAACATTGTGAGACAATGAGCAAACACGGCATTGTCTGGTATTGCGTGACGACAACACAACCCACATGCAACAAGACGACAAAAACGTCGACACGAAACACAGGGAAGTGAAGACTGAGACGAGTGTGGTGGTTTGGTCCAGTCTGACGGCCTTAACTCCATGCATGGGCAAGTAAACGCTCGAGTACAAGCGCAAAAACCAACACGACTACATAACTTTAATTTGAAAGTTGATGATATAATAAAATATTTGACAAAAGTGTTAATGAATATGTTCATACATTCTTGTTTTTATTTTTAATAAATCCCCTGTGACTATACTGATACATGCACTTTAATACATGCACTTTTTAAAAATACATTTTCCTTAAATCGTTATTTTAAAAATACTAGTTTGTCGTACTTAATAAAATGAAAACTGTGAAAATGTTTCCAGTCCGAAACTGATTTGAGTTATAGAATATAAAACAAAAGTGGTATCTTGAGTGCATAAACGTATATATTTTTTAACCTCATTAAAAAAACATTTACTAGTTTAATAAATAGAATTAAAAAATAAATGCCTGTCATGTTTCCTTTCATAATGTTTACACTTTTAAGAAATCATATAAAATCATATAAATCATATAAAAAAATTAAATGGCCGGTTGTCATATTTTTTTTTTGTATTTTCATTTAACAAGAATATTAGTGAAAATAGTAAATAGTTATACTAATAGAAGTAGTAAAAGTTAAAAAAATAAATACAATAACTATTTTTAATTCCTCTACAGCACATGTGTCAAACTCAGGTGCCGGGGGCCAGATCTGGCCCGCCACATCATTTAAGTGGCTCGCCATATCATTTAATGTGGCCCACCACATTATGTAAGTGGCCCCCACATTATTTAAGTGGCCTGCCACTACACTTAAGTGGCTCGCCATGTCATTTATGTGGCTCGCCATATCATTTAAAGTGGCCCACCACATTATTTAAGTGGCCTGCCACTACATGTAAGTGGCTCGCCACATCATTTAAGTGGCTTGCCTGATCATTTAAAGTGTCCCGCCATATCATTTAAAGTGGCCCGCCATACCATTTAAGTGGCCTGCCATATCATTTAAGTGGCCTGCCATATCATTTAAGTGGCTCGCCAAATCATTTAAATTGGCCCGCCACATTATTTAAGTGGCCTGCCACGTTATTTAAGTGGCCCGCCACATTATTTAAGTGGTCACATTATTTAAGTGCTACATTATTTAACTGGCCTGCCACATCATTTAACGTGGACCACCACGTCATTTAAGTGGCCCGCCACAATATTTAAGTGGCTCGCCACATTATTTAAGTGGCATGCTACATTTTTTAACTGGCCTGCCACATTATTTAAGTGGCCCGCCACATTATTTAAGTGGTCACATTATTTAAGTGCTACATTATTTAACTGGCCTGCCACATCATTTAAGTGGCCCGCCACAATATTTAAGTGGCCCGCCACATTATTTAAGTGGCATGCTACATTATTTAACTGGCCTGCCACTTCATTTAAAGTGGACCACCACATCATTTAAGTGGCCCGCCACAATATTTAAGTGGCCTGCCACATCATTTAAGTGGCTCGCTATATCATTTAAAGTGGCCTGCCACATTATTTAAGTGGCCCGCCATATTATTTAAGTGGCATGCTACATTAACTGACCTGCCACATCATTTAAAGTGGACCACCAGATCATTTAAGTGGCCCGCCACAATATTTAAGTGGCCTGCCACATCTTTTAAGTGGCTCGCCATATCATTTAAAGTGTCCCACCACATCATTTAAGTTGCTCGACATAATTTAAAATGACCCACCACATTATTTAAATGGCCTGCCACATCATTAAGTGGCTCACCACATTATTTAAAGTGTCCCACCACATCATTTAAGTTGCTCGACATCATTTAAAGTGGCCCACCACATTATTTAAATGGCCTGCCACGTCATTAAGTGGCTCACCACATTATTTAAAGACGTCCCACCACATCATTTAAGTGGCTCACCATATAATTAAAATTGCCCCACCACATTATTACTGTTTTGCACACTCTTGGCATTCTCTTGATGAGATGAAAAGGTTTTCACTTCAAACGTGTCATAGTTTTGATGCCTTCAGTGACAATCTACAATGTAAATAGTCATGAAAATAAAGAAAACGCATTGAAATGAGGTGTCTCCAAACTTTTGGCCTGTACTGAAGGCAGCCTTAATGGCAATGTGGCTCTCAGTAAAAACTATTTAAAACATATTTAAAACAACAAAAAGAGGAGAAAAAAAATCACATTTTCCTTTTACATGTAAAACTTTTGTTCATATGGACTTTAAAAGGCAAAACATTGTGATAATGCTAACACGCTAATATATTAGGGTTAGCATTAATTGCTAATATTAATTGAAGCTAGTAAACATGCAGCTTATACTCGAATGTTTACCCTCAGTGAGTCGACTGCAATTAGTTCGAGTTAGCGTTCGTCGAGACACAAACATGGAGGGATGGGATGCTGGTGTTGGAGGCTTGAGCGGGAGTATGAGTGGGCTTTGTGGGTTTTTTTTTTCTGGGTGGGAGGGGGTGAGCAGAGGGAGACAAACTCACAACCTGAAATGTCACGCCGTGGGTATCACCCTTAGTCCCGCTGTCCTAGCACTCTGAGGAAACAAACAACACATGGACCAATGAGAGGACAGTACACCCGAGTATGGGAGGAGATTTGAAGAGAAAAAGGCAGAAAAACTTAAAAAGAACAAAGCAGGAAATTAAAATTGATAACGGATTCAGAGACGCCAGACCGACAAAGGGGTCAATTTGTGCTTGCGGGATGGGTGTCTGGCATCCCTGAATGAGAGCAGACAGACAGAGTGCTGACTCACGGCCAATAGAGGAAGCAGCAGCAGCAGCAGTGCTGGTAGGAGAGGAAAGTGCATTGGACAAGGACACGTGACTAGGACTAGAAACATGGGTTACATCCTGGTTCTGGCTGGTGGTGGACGACTGGCGTCTCAGTGCCCCCGCCCCCTGAAAGGAGGTGCCGCTCTTGAAGGTGTTGACTACTTCGATCTGCGGGGGAGGAGGGACAGCGGGACAGGAGAGAGGTCACATGGCGGCTCAGAGTGACACGCTGTAAACGGCCGCGGCCGTCCCGGGGGGGGGGGAGCAACAATGTACACAGGGCGGCACGGCTGAAGGTCAGGGTGTCGTATCGCCTCAGCAGGATTTGTCTGGATTTCATCCTTTCCGACTCTGATTTAACACAAATACCGTGTCAGATTGTCAAGTGACAACAACTAATATTTGGCTCAAATATATCCCACATGTTGCCAATAATATAATATTACGCTTGTTTTATAATTATTTTAATACTAAGTTTAAGCATACATTTTACGTTGTTACATTTGAAATGGATATTAATTTCAATGTATTTCAATGATAAAACAATAATAAAAATATACATAAATTATATGAAAAATATCTAACATTAATGTGAAAAATTTTGATTATTATATTTAAATTATATTATAATTATTTTATTACTAAGTTTAAGCATACATTTTAAGTTGATACATTTGATATGGATATCAATTTCAATGTATTTCAATGATAAAACAATAATAACAATAGACATAAATGATATGAAAAATATATAACATTAATGTGAAACATTTTGATTCATATATTTAAAATATATCATAATTATTTTATTACAAAATTTAAGCATATATTTCACGTTGCTACATTTGGTATGGATATCAATTATAATGTATTTCAATGGTAAAACAATAATAAAAAATATAAATACATTATATAAAAAATATATAACAATGTGAAACATTTAAAATATATCATAATTATTTTATTACAACATTTAAGCATACATTTCACGTTGTTACATTTGATATGGATATCAATTATAATGTATTTCAATGATAAAACAATAATAAAAATATACATAAATTATATGAAAAATATATAACAATGTGAAACTATTTGATTGATATAATTAAAATATATTATAATTATTTTATTACTAAGTTTAAGCATACATTTTATGTTGTTACATTTGATATGGATATCACTTTCAATGTATTTCAATGATAAAACAATATTAAAAATATACATAAATTATATGAAAAATATATAACATTAATGTGAAACATTTTGATTATTATATTTAAAATATATTATAATTATTTTATTACTAAGTTTAAGCATACATTTTAAGTTGATACATTTGATATGGATATCAATTATAATGTATTTCAATGATAAAACAATAATGAAAATATACATAAATTATATAAAAAATATATAACAATGTGAAACATTTTGATTAATATATTTAAAATATATTATAATTATTTTGTTACTAAGTTTAAGCATACATTTTACATTGCTACATTCGATATGGATACCAATTATAATGTATTTCAATGATAAAACAATAATATAAATATACATAAATTATATAAAAATATATAACAATGTGAAACTATTTGATTGATATAATCAAAATATATTATAATTATTTTATTACTAAGTTTAAGCATACATTTTACGTTGTTACATTTGATATGGATATCACTTTCAATGTATTTCAATGATAAACAATAATAAAAATATACATAAATTATATGAAAAATATATAACATTAATGTGAAACATTTTGATTAATATATTTAAAATATATTATAATTATTTTATTACTAAGTTTAAGCCTACATTTTAGGTTGCTACAATTGATATGGATATCAATTATAATGTACTTCAATGATAAAACAATAATACCAATATAAATAAATTATATAAAAAATATATAACAATGTGAAACATTTTGATTAATATATTTAAAATATATTATAATTATTTTATTACTAAGTTCCAGCATGCATTTTACGATGTTACATTTGATATGGATATCAACTTTAATCTCCTCTCTGAGCTGCCACCTTAACGTGGTAGAGGAGTTTGCGTGTCCCAATGATCCTAGGAGCTATGTTGTCCGGGGGCTTCCATGCCCCCTGGTAGGGTCTCCCAAGACAAACAGGTCCTAGGTGAGGGATCAGACAAAGAGCAGCTCGAAGACTTCTATGGAAATGCAAGAACCGAGACTCAGATTTCCCTCGCCCGGACGCGGGTCACCGGGGCCCCCCTCCGGAGCCAGGCCCGGAGTTGGGGCATGATGGCGAGCGCCTGGTGGCCGGGCCTGTCCCCATGGGGCCCGGCCGGGCACAGCCCGAAGAGGCAACGTGGGTCCCCCCTCCAATGGGCTCACCACCCATAGCAGGGGCCATAGAGGTCGGGTGCAATGTGAGCTGGGCGGTAGCCGAAGGCAGGGCACTTGGCGGTCCGATCCTCGGCTACAGAAGCTAGCTCTTGGGACGTGGAACGTCACCTCGCTGGGGGGGGAGGGGCCTGAGCTAGTGCGCGAGGTAGATAAGTTCCGGTTGGATATAGTCGGACTCACCTCGACGCACAGCAAGGGCTCTGGAACCAGTTCTCTCGAGAGGGGCTGGACTCTCTTCCACTCTGGCGTTGCCAGCAGTGAGAGGCGACGGGCTGGGGTGGCAATTCTTGTTGCCCCCCGGCTCAGAGCCTGCATGTTGGAGTTCAACCCGGTGGACGAGAGGGTAGCTTCCCTCCGCCTTCGGGTGGGGGGACGGGTCCTGACTGTTGTTTGCGCTTACGCGCCAAACAGCAGCTCAGAGTACCCACCCTTTTTGGATTCACTCGAGGGAGTACTTGAGAGTGCTCCCCCGGGTGATTCCCTCGTTCTACTGGGGGACTTCAACGCTCATATTGGCAACGACAGTGAAACCTGGAGAGGCATGATTGGGAAGAATGGCCGCCCGGATCTGAACCCAAGTGGTGTTTTGTTATTGGACTTTTGTGCCCGTCACGGATTGTCCATAACGAACACCATGTTCAAGCATAAGGGTGTCCATATGTGCACTTGGCACCAGGACACCCTAGGCCGCAGTTCTATGATCGACTTTGTAGTTGTGTCATCGGATTTGCGGCCTCATGTTTTGGACACTCGGGTGAAGAGAGGGGCGGAGCTTTCTACCGATCACCACCTGGTGGTGAGTTGGCTGCGATGGTGGGGGAGGATGCCGGACAGACCTGGCAGGCCCAAACGCATTGTGAGGGTTTGCTGGGAACGTCTGGCAGAGTCTCCTGTCAGAGAGAGTTTCAATTCCCACCTCCGGAAGAACTTTGAACATGTCACGAGGGAGGTGCTGGACATTGAGTCCGAGTGGACCATGTTCCGCACCTCTATTGTCGAGGCGGCTGATTGGAGCTGTGGCCGCAAGGTAGTTGGTGCCTGTCGTGGCGGTAATCCTAGAACCCGTTGGTGGACACCGGCGGTGAGGGATGCCGTCAAGCTGAAGAAGGAGTCCTATCGGGTTCTTTTGGCTCATGGGACTCCTGAGGCAGCGGACAGGTACCGACAGGCCAAGCGGTGTGCGGCTTCAGCGGTCGCGGAGGCAAAAACTCGGACATGGGAGGAGTTCGGGGAAGCCATGGAAAACGACTTCCGGACGGCTTCGAAGCGATTCTGGACCACCATCCGCCGCCTCAGGAAGGGGAAGCAGTGCACTACCAACACCGTGTATGGTGCGGATGGTGTTCTGCTGACCTCGACTGCGGAAGTTGTGGATCGGTGGAGGGAATACTTCGAAGACCTCCTCAATCCCACCAACACGTCTTCCTATGAGGAAGCAGTGCCTGGGGAATCTGTGGTGGGCTCTCCTATTTCTGGGGCTGAGGTTGCTGAGGTAGTTAAAAAGCTCCTCGGTGGCAAGGCCCCGGGGGTGGATGAGATCCGCCCGGAGTTCCTTAAGGCTCTGGATGCTGTAGGGCTGTCTTGGTTGACAAGACTCTGCAGCATCGCGTGGACATCGGGGGCAGTACCTCTGGATTGGCAGACCGGGGTGGTGGTTCCTCTCTTTAAAAAGGGGAACCGGAGGGTGTGTTCTAACTATCGTGGGATCACACTCCTCAGCCTTCCCGGTAAGGTCTATTCAGGTGTACTGGAGAGGAGGCTACGCCGGATAGTCGAACCTCGGATTCAGGAGGAACAGTGTGGTTTTCGTCCTGGTCGTGGAACTGTGGACCAGCTCTATACTCTCGGCAGGGTCCTTGAGGGTGCATGGGAGTTTGCCCAACCAGTCTACATGTGCTTTGTGGACTTGGAGAAGGCATTCGACCGTGTCCCTCGGGAAGTCCTGTGGGGGGTGCTCAGAGAGTATGGGGTTTCGGACTGTCTGATTGTGGCGGTCCGCTCCCTGTATGATCAGTGTCAGAGCTTGGTTCGCATTGCTGGCAGTAAGTCGGACACGTTTCCGGTGAGGGTTGGACTCCGCCAAGGCTGCCCTTTGTCACCGATTCTGTTCATAACTTTTATGGACAGAATTTCTAGGCGCAGTCAAGGCGTTGAGGGGATCCGGTTTGGTGGCTGCAGGATTAGGTCTCTGCTTTTTGCAGATGATTTGGTCCTGATGGCTTCATCTGGCCAGGATCTTCAGCTCTCACTGGATCGGTTCGCAGCTGAGTGTGAAGCGACTGGGATGAGAATCAGCACCTCCAAGTCCGAGTCCATGGTTCTCGCCCGGAAAAGGGTGGAGTGCCATCTCCGGGTTGGGGAGGAGATCTTGCCCCAAGTGGAGGAGTTCAAGTACCTCGGAGTCTTGTTCACGAGTGAGGGAAGAGTGGATCGTGAGATCGACAGGCGGATCGGTGCGGCGTCTTCAGTAATGCGGACGCTGTATCGATCCGTTGTGGTGAAGAAGGAGCTGAGCCGGATGGCAAAGCTCTCAATTTACCGGTCGATCTACGTTCCCATCCTCACCTATGGTCATGAGCTTTGGGTTATGACCGAAAGGACAAGATCACGGGTACAAGCGGCCGAAATGAGTTTCCTCCGCCGGGTGGCGGGGCTCTCCCTTAGAGATAGGGTGAGAAGCTCTGTCATCCGGGGGGAGCTCAAAGTAAAGCCGCTGCTCCTCCACATTGAGAGGAGCCAGATGAGGTGGTTCGGGCATCTGGTCAGGATGCCACCCGAGCGCCTCCCTAAGGAGGTGTTTAGGGCATGTCCGACCGGTAGGAGGCCACGAGGAAGACCCAGGACATGTTGGGAAGACTATGTCTCCCGGCTGGCCTGGGAACGCCTCGGGATCCCCCGGGAGGAGCTGGACGAAGTGGCTGGGGAGAGGGAAGTCTGGGCTTCCCTGCTTAGGCTGCTGCCCCCGCGACCCGACCTCGGATAAGCGGAAGAAGATAGATGGATGGATGGATCAACTTTAATGTATTTCAATGATTAAACAATAATAAAAATATACATAAATTAAGTAACACTTTAGTATGGGGAACATATTCACCATTAATTAGTTGCTTATTAACGTGCAAATTAGTAACATATTGGCTCTTAGTTAGTCATTATTAAGTACTTATTAATGCCTTATTCTGCATGGCCTTATTATACAACCAGTAAGTCTTCCCTCAATAACCTCGGAATTATTTCTTATTAGTACTAAGTAAGGAAGTTGTTGTATATGATTCTCCCTTTAATACCACTTAATGAATATGGTCAAAACCCAAAACTACAATAACCCTAACCCTAAAGTCTTTGTTACTTAGAACATCTTCCCCTAGTGTCCAAATAACTCTAAATTAAGTCTTTGTTACTTAGGATATGTTCCCCATACTAAAGTGTTACCATAAATTATACAAAAAACATATAACATTAATGTGAAACATTTTGATTACTATATTTAAAATATATTATAATCATTTTATTACTAAGTTTAAGCATACATTTTACGTTGCTACATTTGATATGGATATCAATTATAATGTATTTCAATGATAAAATAATAATAAAAATATACATCAAATATATAAAAAATATACAACATTAATGTGAAACATTTTAATAATACATTTAAAATATATTATAATTATTTTATTACTAAGCATAAGCATACATTTTACGTTGTTACATTTGATACCGATATCAATTACAACGAATTTCAATGATAAAACAATAAAAATTATACATAAATTACATAAAAAATATATAACATTAATGTGAAATATTTTTATTAATAAATTTATAAAATATATTGCAATTATTTCATACAAAAAAAAAAAAAAATCACATAACACTTTCTCCGCCCGGCATTATTCAAATTGAATAAGACTTTTTAGACATTTGGTACCTCATTGGTAGGACGATATCAAATTCAAAATAATCATCAACCAATATTTCTTCATATTGAAAACGTTCCTTGCCAAACCATAATCGCGTTGAATAAACTTCACTGATGTATAGTCGCGATCAAAAGTTTACATACACTTGTAAAGAACATAATGTAATGGCTGTCTTGAGTTTCCAATACTTTCTACAACTCTTATTTTTTTGTGATAGAGTGATTGGAGCACATACTTGTTGGTCACAAAAAACATTCATGAAGTTTGGTTCTTTTATGAATTTATTATGGGTCTACTGAAAATGTGACCAAATGTTCTTTACAAGTGTATGTCAACTTTTGATCGCGATTGTATTTTAATTTACACATGTACTTATCTAGGATCGACATGTACTTATCTTGGATATTTCTTCAACTAAGCCCGTGTGGGACATTGGTTACCATTTTGACGCGACAGCTTCACCCTGGGCCGTCAGCGACACACATGGTGAGATAACAGCAACAGTTTAACAGTCTTTAGTATATCACAGTGATAATGGTTCGCGAGCTCAGAGTCCAGGAACAATCTTCCTGGTTTCCACCCAGCCGATTGCAACGGTCCTCAGAGCCAGCTTGTCTGTGGACTTCATTCATCTCGACATCAAATCACACAACAGCTTAAGACTTCCAAAGCAAACCTTCCATTTTATGCAATCGGACAAAACCAATGAGTCCCACCTGAGTCTGAATGCGATTGAGTCCTCGGAACCAGAGGATCTGCCCTCTCCTCAGCTCCCGTTCGGCGTGGTCGATCTCCTCGTCGTCTTCATTGAGGTCCTCCTCCGGTAGCTCGTCCTTTTGGCTGAGCTGACCCGCTCTCCGCAGGAAGCGCAGCTTGCTGTTCGGTATTGTCGCGATCACCTGAAAGGGGAAGAAGGCGTTACAAAGGTGCCAGGTGTGGATGCTAACAGTTACGACGGGTTTTTAGAACGTATTACCTGCCCCCAGACGAGCTCCCCCAAGCCGAGGAAAACACACCACATCCACTTCTCCACGTCCAGAGGTTGGCAGCTAAATGGTTTCCCTCCGAACTGAATAATCACTATCTAAACATCAACAAAAGAAGAATGTGGTGAAGAGCGCTGCATTTGTTCTTACGTTGTGGTTTACTTCCTGTCTTTCTATGTATTTCTATGATGCCAGGAGGAGGTTTTCATTAAAAACTGATGAGAGAAGTGACCACGCGTATTATTGTTGTCTCGAAACCAATATCTTGGTACCGATACCAAAATTATTTTGATACTTTTCGGTACTTTTCTAAATAAAGGGGACCAAAAGTGTTTTTATTATTGGCTTCATTTTAACAAAAAACCTTAAGGAACATTAAACATATGTTTCTTATTGCAAGTTTGTCCTTAAATAATCTTGTCTTTTATTAGTAAGTACTGTATCTTTAGTATAAGTCGCACCTGCCGAAAATGCATAATATAGAAGGAAAAAAACATATATAAGTCGCATTTTTTGGGGAAATGTATTTGATAAAACCCAACACCGAGAATTGACATTTGAAAGGCAATTTAAAATAAATAAAGAATAGTGAACAACAGGCTGAATAAGTGTACGTTATATGAGGCATAAATAACCAACTGAGAACGTGCCTGGTATGTTAACGTAACATATTATGGTAAGAGTCATTCAAATAACTATAACATATAGAACATGCTATACCTTTACCAAACAATCTGTCACTCCTAATCGCTAAATCCCATGAAATCTTATACGTCTAGTCTCTTACGTGAATGAGATAAATAATATTATTTGATATTTTAATGTGTTAATAATTTCACACATAAGTCGCTCCTAAGTATAAGTCGCACCCCCGGCCAAACTATGAAAAAAACTGCGACTTATAGTCCGACAAATACGGTAAGCAAACAAAGGCTCCTAATTAGTCTGCTGACATATGCAGTAACATATTGTGTCATTTGTCATTCTACTATTTTGTCAACATTTTTAAGGACAAGTGGTAGAAAATTATTTATTAATCTACTTGTTCATTTACTGTTAATATCTGCTTATTTTACCCCATACTCTCAGTATGGGGTATCGGACTGTCTGATTGTGGCGGTCCGCTCCCTGTATGATCAGTGTCAGAGCCTGGTCCGCATTGCCGGCAGTAAGTTGGACATGTTTCCAGTGAGGGTTGGACTCCGCCAAGGCTGCCTTTTGTCACCGATTCTGTTCATAACTTTTATGGACATAATTTCTAGGCGCAGTCAAGGCGTTGAGGGTATCCGGTTTGGTGGCTGCAGGATTAGGTCTCTGCTTTTTGCAGATGATGTGGTCCTGATGGCTTCATCTGGCCAGCATCTTCAGCTGTCACTGGATCGGTTCGCAGCCGAGATTGAAGCGACTGGGATGAGAATCAGCACCTCCAAGTCCGAGTCCATGGTTCTCGCCCTGAAAAGGGTGGAGTGCCACCTCCAAGTTGGGGAGGAGATCTTGCCCCAAGTGGAGGACTTCAAGTACCTAGGAGTCTTGCTCACGCGTGGGGGAAGAGTGGATCGTGAGATCGACAGGCGGATCGGTGCGGCGTCTTCAGTAATGCGGACGCTGTATCGATTCGTTGTGGTGAAGAAGGAGCTGAGCCGGAAGGCAAAGCTCTCAATTTACCGGTCGATCTACGTTCCCATCCCCACCTATGGTCATGAGCTTTGGGTTATGACCGAAAGGACAAGATCACGGGTACAAGCGGCCGAAATGAGTTTCCTCCGCCGGGTGGCGGGGCTCTCCCTTAGAGATAGGGTGAGAAGCTCTGTCATTCGGGAGGAGCTCAAAGTAAAGCCGCTGCTCCTCCACATGGAGATGACCCAGATGAGGTGGTCCGGGCATCTGCTCAGGATGCCACCCGAACGCCTCCCTAGGGAGGTGTTTGGGGCACGTCCAACCGGCAGGAGGCCAAGGGGAAGACCCAGGACACGTTGGGAAGACTATGTCTCCCGGCTGGCCTGGGAACGCCTCGGGATGGCTTGGGAGGAGCTGGACGAAGTGGCTGGGGAGAGGGAAGTTTGGGCTTCTCTGCTTATGCTGCTGCCCCCGCGACCTGACCTCGGATAAGCGGAAGAAAATGGATGGATGGATGGATGGATCTGCTTACTTTCTCTTTTAACATGTTCTATCTACACTTCTGTTAAAATGTAATAATCACTTATTCTTCTGTAGTTTGATACTTTACATTAGTTTTGGATAATGCCACAAATTTGGGTATCAATCCAATAGGATTATACATTGGTCATATTCAAAGTCCTCATGTGTCCAGGGACATATTTCCTGAGTTTATAAACATCATATACATTTAAAAAAACGAAAGAAGATGTCGTGATGCCAAAACATATCGACATATTCATAGTAGTATTGACTAAATACGCTATTGTACTTGGTATCATTACAGTGGATGTCAGGTGTAGATCCACCAATGGCGTTTGTTTACATTTTGACGCCGGTGAGCTATGGTGTGTAGTGAAGCATGTTTAGCTATTCCTCGTCCTGCAGGGATGATACTTGTAAGAAACGTACTTTATTTGTCGCCATGGAGGCGAGGATTGGTGATTTAGAAGTAGCTAAAACACTGCCGACGGCGGATGGACGCTAGCCGCTAACTAAAGCACCTCTTCCTGAGGGCGTTTCAGTGTTATAACTTCACCTTTATCTTTAGTTTTTAAGCCAACATGCGTCCATTCTCCCTTTTCTGTCTACACGCTGTGTCTGCTTGTAAGTACTCCGGGATTGTGCGCTGCCGAACATGCTCCTCTGCTCGTAAAACCAGCAATGACACAACGTGACGACGGGGGCCGGTACTTTTCAGAGGCGGTATAGTACCGAATATGATTCATTAGTATCGCGGTACTATACTAATACCGGTATACCGTACAACCCTAAAGTGTATGTAACACCCATGTATGTGCCCTTGTAGGGAGTGTACTGTGGCCTTTTTTTTGGATTATTTTGAGTCTTTAGGTTTATTGCTATTACACAAGGGGGTGATTAGTGTATTAATAACTGGCAAGAGAAGTGACCTTTTTAACTATAAGACACAAATGTTCCCATGCATGTGCACATGGGTGCGTTCCATGGGCACCGACCTTGTGGATTTTCTTTTTATTTATATTATGCAAGGGGGAGATCAGTAAAAACTGGCGAGAGAAGAACTCTAAAAACGATTACTACACATATGTAGCGTCTATGCCCGTGAATGAGCGAGCGTGCCGTGGAATTAGATTTTATGGATTATTTAGAGACTTTCTTTGTACCTCTATTACACAAAGTAGTGGCTATCAATAATAACTGGGGAGCGGGGGGGATCACCCTTGCTACAAATGTAGCACTTATACATTTTTAGCGAGCACTCCTCTAATAATTTATGCAAGGCGCCTTTTATTTTTAGTATGCAGGGCGGTGGTTATCAATAATAACTGGCCAGAGGAGTATTCATAAGAACATATGACGCGTGTGTGGCAAGCAAGCCTACTATAGGTTATGAGTCGTTATTTCTATTAAGCAAACTGGCACTTGTCTTTAATAACTGCCAATTATGTGACATGTGTCAGGGTCCATTTGAGTTTGACTTTGTAGATTATTTTGAATCTGACTATTTATTTGTCCAAGGTGGAAGTTTTCATTAATAAATAGCGGGTAGAGAGCTCACATTCAGGTTATGGCACTAATCTACTAGCCACACATGTAGGGGTTCTGAACCTCTTTTGACCTTGGAGCCCAACTTTTCCACTACAGAGAGGCTAGGGGCCCATTCAAATATTAGCACTGAATTATTAATCTTACTCTTGATTCTACACATATTCAATAATCTAAACTACTTATGGTTTACAAACTTGTCAAATGATATGAAACCATGCGTTGTTTACAAATATAATTATTTATTTAACACATAAACCTTAGGTTTAGTTCAGGCTGATTAGAAAATAAATACTAATATACTGCAAAAAAAAAGGGACAAATACATTTACATAGAGTTATGTTATGCTGGAAAAAAATAAACCAACCTAACAATGAATGTTTCTTAACGAAATGAAAATACAGCATCACCACTTTAGTCTTAATGTTTGCGCTTTAAGAAAATGATCTATAACTTGAACTCCAGACTTCTTCTGTTTTATTGAGATTGTCGTTACTGCCACAATTGTGTAAACAGATCCTTTCTGGCTGCCCAACAATGGGCTCTAAGGTTAAGAAACACTGTATTAGTGTATTAGCCAGGATACCATTAGCTTTGACTTTGTAGATTATTTTGATCTTTTTTTAATTTTTTATGCAAGGTGCCACTTATCCTTAATAACTGGTGGAATAGCATCGGATATATGACAATAATATGACATGTTTGTAGCATTCATTCTTCAGGGTTTGACTTTGTGGATTATTATGAATTCTACGATATATATTTGTGCAATTAAAGGTGGAAGTTGTCATTAATAACTTGCGGATGGAAAGATCACATTAATTAGATGACACAAATGTAGCGCTCACATTTGCGCTAGTGTATGAGCGACGATACTGAGGGCTTTGACTTTGTGGACTACAAACCCCAAAAACAGTGAAGTTGGCACGTTGTGCAAATTGTAAATAAAAATGTATATTCAATTGAATAGACTTATTTGGAACATCCCACAGGTGAACAGGCTAATTGGGAACAGGTGGGTGCCATGATAGGGTAAAAAATCAGCTTCCATGAAATGTTTAGTCATTCACAAACAAGGATGGGGCGAAGGTCACCACTTTGTGAACAAATGCTTGAGCAAATTGATTAAGAACAACATTTCTCAACCAGCTATTGCAAGGGATTTAGGGATTCCACCATCTACGGTCCGTCATATCAAAAGGTTCAGAGAATCTGGAAAAACCAATGCACGTAAGCAGCAAGGCTGAAACCAACATTGAATGCCCGTGACCTTCGATTCCTCAGGCGGTACTACATCAAAAACCGACATCACCGATATCACCTCATGGAACACTTCAGAAAACCACTTTTAGTAACTACAAATCATCGCTACATCTGTAAGTGCAACTTAAAACTCTACTATGCAAAGCAAAAGCCTTTTATCAACAACACCCAGAAACGCCGCCAGCTTTGCTGGGCCCGAGCTCATTTAAGATGGACTGATGCAAAGTGGAAAAGTGTTCTGTGGTCTGACGAGTCCACATTTCAAATTGTTTTTGGAAACTGTGGACGTTGTGTCCTCCCGACCAAAGAGGAAAAGAACCATCCGGATTGTTATAGGCGCAAAGTTCAAAAGCCAGCATCTGTGATGGTATGGGGGTGTATTAGTGCCCAAGGCACATCTGTGAAGGCACCATTAATGCTGAAAGGTACATACAGGTTTTGGAGCAACATATGTTGCCATCCAAGCAACATTATCATGGACGCCCCTGCTTATTTTAGCAAGACAATGCCAAGCCACGTGTTACAACAGCGTGGCTTCATAGTAAAAGAGTGCGGGTACTAGACTGTTGAACAACAAGCTGTACATCAAGCATGAATGGGAAAGAATTCCACCTGAAAAGCTTCAACAATTGATCTCCTCAGTTCCCGAATGTTTACTGAGTGTTGTTAAAAGGAAAAGCCATGTAACACAGTGGTAAAAATGCCCCTGCGACAACTTTTTTGCAATGTGTTGCTGCCATTAAATTCTAAGTTAATGATTATTTGCAAAAAAAACCCAACTAGTTTCTCAGTTGGAACATTAAATATCTTGTCTTTGCAGTCTATTCAATTGAATAAAAGTTGAAAATGATTTGCAAATCATTGTATTCTGTTTTTATTTATGATTTACAAAACGTGCCAATTTCATTGGTGTTGGGTTTAGTGCATCTGAAGAATGGTTGTTAGCAACGTACCTGTACAGCGAAGGTGCCAAAAACGATGGAGCAGAAGATGGGGTTCCTAAAGATGCCCTCAAAGACGTTGCGCTCGCCGTGTATCTTGCGGGCGTTGATCTCATTAAAGAGCTGCATCATGACAAAGGTGTTGAAGATAATGGTGTAGTGCTCCGACGGAGGCGCGTGGAGAGGCGCGTTGCGGCCGCTGTCGATGTCGAATATCTGCTCACCTGCGGACAAGAAAATTCACAAATTTAAGAGCGGGAAGTCGCGTGGAGGACAAAGCACACTGCAAAAAGTCAGTGTTCAAAAACAAGAAAAAGTTAGGGGCATTTTACTTGAACTAAGCAAAATTATCTGCCAATAGAAGAAAATTCGGCTAGTCAAGACTTTCCAAAACAATTAAAATTAGTTAACCTCAATGAACCCAAAAATACCTTAAAATAAGTATATTCTCACTAATAACAAGTGCACTTTTTTTGATAGAAAAAACAAGTATGAGACCTTTTTTCTCACTATGTTGAAAAATATTCTTAAATTAAGTAAATGCTAGTGCCATTATCTTGACATAATGATATGCACTCGGCATTACATTTCTTGCATTTTCCCATTGATAACATGACATCATCGCGCCAAGTGCGTGCTCTTTCAGTCAATTAGTGCGCAAGGAATATATATATATGTATATATGTATATATATATATATATATATAGTAGTTAGAGTGTCCGCCCTGAGATCGGTAGGTTGTGAGTTCAAACCCCGGCCAAGTCATACCAAAGACTATAAAAATGGGGCCCATTACCTTCCTGCTTGGCACTCAGCATCAAGGGTTGGAATTGAGGGTTAAATCACCAAAAATGATTCCCGGGCGCGGCCACCGCTGCTGCTCACTGCTCCCCTCACCTCCCAGGGGGTGATCAAGGTTGATGGGTCAAATGCAGAGAATAATTTCGCCACACCTAGTGTGTGTGTGACAATCATTGGTACTTTAACTTAACTTAACATATAAATATATATATATAATATTAACTGTCAGTTTGCTGTACTGTGCCAACTGTACTACTATATGAGTACGTATGTTCTATTGTTTCATTGAAAATAAAAAAAGCAAAGTCCATTTGGCTGTTGTCTGTTTTAAATTATGAGACACCATTGTGTCAAAGTCATGATTTTTTTTTAATTTCATGCTTGAAATAAGAAATTATTACTTTAAAAAGGTAGTTTTATACTTGTGAGTGTTGATGACACAGCTTTGCAACAGTTGATATTCTGGTTTCAAGCATGTTTTACTCAATATAGGTCATAAAATCTAAGCAACAAGCTGTAGTATTCTATGCTGGGAGATTAACACTGCTTCTACAGTCGGAAAGGCCCAACAACGTCTTTTTTTTTTGAGGAAACTAAAATGCGCAAACATTCCGCAGAAATCAATGGTCAACTTTTACAACTGTGCCATCAGCAGTGTCCTCACTTACGGATTTTTAGTGTGGTTTGCTAGCTGCACTAAAGCGAACCAACAGGCCCTCCAGCGAGTGGTTAAAGCGGCGGGGAAAATTACAAGGACGATACTCCCAGAGATGAGTGCCATGTACACAACATCCTGAAGGACAGATACCACCCAGCACATGGCCTCTTCAACCTGCTAGGTATAGATCGATTCGCACCAGGACCACCAGAATGTCTCACAGTCTGTATCCCCAGGCTGTGAGACTGCTAAATGAACAGCCTGCCCCTTTGCTGCCCCGGACCATCTTTTTACCTCACTCTTCACCACCTCAATAATTGTGCTTTGGACATTGCATTGCTGCAACATCAACGTAACACCCATCAGACATCTGACTGTTCCCACCCCCACGTCCCTCTTATCGCGATCTTCCTGACAATGCTAAAATGTAAACTATTGTCAACCTGCACATCAATGCAGTTTCTATGCCGCTGGACAAAGCTCAAACAAAATCTCGTTGTTCATGTATGACTTAAAGGGGAACATTATCACCAGACCTATGTATGCGTAAATATATACCTTGATGTTGCAGAAAAAGACCATATATTTTTTTAACCGATTTCCAAACTCTAAATGGGTGAATTTTGGCGAATTAAACGCCTTTCTATTATTCGCTCTTGGAGCGATGACGTCACAACGTGACGTCACATCGGGAAGCAATCCGCCATTTTCTCAAACACATTACAAACACCAAGTCAAATCAGCTCTGTTATTTTCCATTGTTTCGACTGTTTTCTGTACCTCGGAGACATCATGCCTCGTCGGTGTGTTGTCGGAGGGTGTAACAACACGAACAGGGACGGATTCAAGTTGCACCAGTGGCCCAAAGATGCGAAAGTGGCAAGAAATTGGACGTTTGTTCCGCACACTTTACCGACGAAAGCTATGCTACGACAGAGATGGCAAGAATGTGTGGATATCCTGCGACACTCAAAGCAGATGCATTTCCAACTGGACTGGACAGATCAGCTTTCAGGAAAAGAGAGCGGATGAGGGTATGTCTACAGAATATATTAATTGATGAAAATTGGGCTGTCTGCACTCTCAAAGTGCATGTTGTTGCCAAATGTATTTCATATGCTGTAAACCTAGTTCATAGTTGTTAGTTTCCTTTAATGCCAAACAAACACATACCAATTGTTGGTTAGAAGGCGATCGCCGAATTTGTCCTCGCTTTCTCCCGTGTCGCTGGCTGTCGTGTCGTTTTCGTCAGTTTCGCTTGCATACGGTTCAAACCGATATGGCTCAATAGCTTCAGTTTCTTCTTCAATTTCGTTTTCGCTACCTGCCTCCACACTACAACCATCCGTTTCAATACATTTGTAATCTGTTGAATCGCTTAAGCCGCTGACATCCGAGTCTGAATCCGAGCTAATGTCGCTATAGCTTGCTGTTCTATGCGCCATGTTTGTTTGTATTGGCATCACTGTGTGACGTCACAGGAAAATGGACGGGTGTTTATAACAATGGTTAAAATCAGGCACTTTGAAGCTTTTTTTAGGGATATTGCGTGATGGGTAAAATTTTGAAAAAAACTTCGAAAAATAAAATAAGCCACTGGGAACTGATTTTTAATGGTTTTAACCCTTCTGAAATTGTGATAATGTTCCCCTTTAAGTGTTATGACAATGACAATAAAGGAATTGATTGATTGATTGATT
Organism: Nerophis lumbriciformis; assembly: GCF_033978685.3. Lineage (NCBI taxonomy): Eukaryota > Metazoa > Chordata > Actinopteri > Syngnathiformes > Syngnathidae > Nerophis > Nerophis lumbriciformis. Next base: position 49,082,220 of record NC_084550.2, on the reverse strand, counting down.
GATTGATTGATAGATAGCATCTTACTGAGATCATTTAGGACCAAAACCCTTAAAACAAGTAAAACACTCTAACATATAATCTGCTTAGAGAGAAGAACTATCTTATCAGACAGAAAATAAGCAAATATCACCCTTATTTGAGATATTTAATCTTACTTAGATTTCAGTTTTTGCAGTGAAGAGGACAAAAGTGGAGTTCGTACCGACGAAGAGAAGAAGAAAGATGATGATGAGCTGATAGACTCCGTGGCCCAGAATGTTCTTGGTCATGGTGCTGGAGATGAGGGGCTTGTTACGTCCGTACGGCTTCCTTCTGAGCAGAGACTCTGTGGGCGGCTCGGTGGCCAGGGCCAGGGAGGCGAAGGTGTCCATGATCAGGTTGACCCACAACATCTGCACCGCCTTCAGGGGGGAATCCTGCAAAATTCCATGTTGTGACTTCATTGTCGCCTAAGCGGTCCGCCGTGAGCTCACCTGTGTGATGCAGGCGCCCGTGAACGCCACGATGACGGCGACGACGTTGACGGTGAGCTGGAACTGCAGGAACTTGGAGATGCTGTCGTAGACGTTGCGGCCCCACATCACCGCCTTGACGATGCTGCTGAAGTTGTCGTCGGTGAGGATGATGTCCGATGCCTCCTTGGCCACGTCAGTACCCGCGATACCCTTGGTGGACCGAGAACAAACAAACCGGCTGCAGTCACCAGAAAATGATCAGTGACTTCACATTGGTGGGGAAATTGGGTCATTCTTCCCGATGCTGCTTGGTTAGTCATAGGGCATTTATTTTGGAGTGTATAGTCCATAATCGCGCGGATGAGCTCATTTAGGGACAATGGGTGCTCATCAGCAGAGCGTCAATACAACAAGATGGATTACAGAGACAATGCTCGTCTGTGGCATGAGTAATCCACTGCAGTCATGGCATGTGTCCTATCCTCCACTAGGGGGAGCTCATCGTCTACTCAGATGGCATACTGCAGAGGTATCACACATCTGCAGGTGTGGAGTGATATTTGTCTTCCATGAAGGTGAAAGGAATACCTTGTGAGTAAATAAATAAATACAAAAATAACATGTTGGTTACCATGGCGAAGCCCACATCAGCTTTCTTCAGGGCTGGACCGTCATTGGTGCCATCACCTGTCACGGCCACTACCTGTCTTTGCTCGACTACCGTGCTGTCAATAATGCCTGTAAAACACACACACACACACACACACACACACACACACACACACACACACACACACACACACACACACACACACACACACACACACACACACACACACACACACACACACACACACACACATATTTATAGAACAGCATGTAATATGTGCATGGGCAGCATTTTTTTTCTGTGTGTAAATATCGTGGATATTTTGTGCAGCTGGAGCCTACTCCAGCACCCCCCCGAGATCCCATAAGGCAGTGGTCCCCAACCACCGGTCCGGGGACCGGTACCGGTCCGTGACGCAATTGCCACCGGGCCGCACAGAAACAATAATTCATTTATAAACTACCGCATTTTCTCCGACTTAACTTTCGCCTGTCCCACTAAACCAGTGGTTCTTAACCTTGTTGGAGGTACCGAAACCCTTCTTTAGTGAAAAACAAAAATTTTTTTTTTCAAATTCAAGTTCAAAGTTATGTTTTTGTTAACACTTTAGTATGGGGAACATATTCTAAGTAACATAGACTTAATTTAGAGTTATTTGGACACTAGGGGAACATATTCTAAGTACCGTATTTTTCGGAGTATAAGTCGCACCTGCCGAAAATGCACAATAAAGAAGGGAAAAAAACATATATAAATTGCACTGGAGTATAAGTCGCATTTTTTGGGGCAATGTATTTGATAAAAGCCAACACCAAGAATAGACATTTGAAAGGCAATTTAAAATAAATAAAGAATAGTGAACAACAGGCTGAATAAGTGTACGTTATATGAGGCATAAATAACCAACTGAGAACGTGCCTGGTATGTTAACTTAACATATTATGGTAAGAGTCATTCAAATAACTATAACATATAGAACATGCTATACGTTTACCAAACAATCTGTCTCTCCTAATCGCTAAATCCAATGAAATCTTATACGTCTAGTCTCTTACGTGAATGAGCTAAATAATATTATTTGATATTTTACGGTAATGTGTTAATAATTTCACACATAAGTCGCTCCTGAGTATAAGTCATACTTGCCAACCTTGAGACCTCCGATTTCGGGAGGTGGGGGGAGGGGGTGGGGGTGGGATTGGTCGGGGTGGGACGGGGGCGTGGTTGGGGGCGTGGCTAAAAGGGGAGGAGTATATTTACAGCTAGAATTCACCAAGTATTTCATATATATATATATATATATATATATATATATTTTTTTTTTTTATATATATATATATATATACTGTATATATATATATATATATATATTTTATTATATATATATATATGTATATATATATATATATATATATATAAAATAAATACTTGAATTTCAGTGTTCATTTATTTACACATATACACACACACACAACACTCATCTACTCATTGTTGAGTTAAGGGTTGAATTGTCCATCCTTGTTCTATTCTCTGTCACTATTTTTCTAACCATGCTGAACACCCTGTCTGATGATGCATTGATGTGTGGCACGCACAAAAGTGCTTTAATCAAATGCACTAGATGGCAGTATTGTCCTGTTTAAGAGTGTCACAACATTGCTGTTTACGGCAGACGGACTGCTTTACGGTATACAAAAACGTGACTGCTGTTGTTGTGTGTTGTTGCCACGCTGGGAGGACGTTAATGAAACTGCCTAACAATAAACCCACATAAGAAACCAAGAACTCGCCCTCCATCATTCTATAGTTATAACGTGATTGGGCAGGTACGCTTTTTTATATTGTGGAGGACCTGAGTCCGCCTGAATTTCGGGAGATTTTCGGGAGAAAATTTTTCCTGGGAGGTTTTCGGGAGAGGCGCTGAATTTCGGGAGTCTCCCGGAAAATCCGGGAGGTTTGGCTAGTATGGTATAAGTCGCACCCCCGGCCAAACTATGAAAAAAACTGCGACTTATAGTCCGAAAAATACGCTAATAAAGACTTAATTTAGAGTTATTTGGTTAGGGTTAGGGTCAGGGTTAGAGGGTTAGGGTTATAATAAGGCCATGCCGAATAAGGCATTAATAAGTATTTAATAATGACCAGTTAAGAGCCAATATATTACTAATTTGTATGTTAATAAGCAACTAATTAATGGTGATTATGTTCCCCATACTAAAGTGTTACCATGTTTTTTTACTGGTGCATAAAATGAACCGTGCATGAACATCACCTTGTTCAAACAACAAAACCAACACAGTGCATAAACTCACAACAAATTACACACCTGCAAATCAGTCTGCTGTTTTAAACCCAATGCGGCCTCTGAATGAGTAACACATGTTAAGAGGGGAGCCAAACGACTTCTCTTTAAGCGAGTCGGAGCTTTTCTTTCGGGCACTCACGCACATCCGTGAGACAGCCACGACACATACAGACAGCGCTCGGTCTAAAAGTGTCTCTAAAAATGTGCAAAATTTTAGATTTTCTCTTAAAAATATTTTTACACAAACAGTGTATTAAAAAGATGGGGTTTATGTAAAAAAAACCTGTTTGTTTAAAAATGGTAAATTTTAAGTCTTTTTTTTTTTTTTTTTTTTGGCTTAGTAACAAACAGCTCATCACCTTTGACCAGCGTGTGCTTGTCTGTGGGGGAAGATCTGGCGAGGACGCGAAGTTTTGGCCAAACTTTGTCGATCCGCTCCTGTTCCACCTGAAACACAGGCACCAAAGAAGTGATATACAAGTGACATCTCGCCTCCTATTCCAAGGTGGCAGTTCTCTGCAGCACCTCTCCTTTCTCGTTGCGGATCCTCCTGTTGAATTCTTTCCCGTCGATGCAGAGGAAGTCCTCTCCGGGATGGATGATGCCGCATTTGATGGCGATGGCCCTCGCCGTGTTGATGTTGTCCCCGGTCACCATGCGCACCGTGATGCCCGCACGCTGGCACTTCTGAATGGCATCTGGCACCTAAACAAAAACAGAGCAGATGTTTTTTGTCTTTGGCGTGTGTTCGAAACAGTACTTCCAATTGCCTCCAAGGCCAAAAATGGTCAATACATTTGTGACACTGTTGAAAATATGCTGTAGTAGGAATACAAACCCCAAAACCAGTGAAGTTGGCACGTTTGCGTAAATGGTGAATAAAAAACAGAATACAATGATTTGCAAATCCTTTGCAACTTGTATTCAATTGCATAGACTGCAAAGACAAGATATTTAATGTTCCAACTGGTAAACTTTGTTATTTTTTGCAAATATTAGCTCATTTGGAATTTGATGCCTGCAACACGTTTCGAAAAAGCTGGCACAAGTGGCAAAAAAGACTGAGAAAGTTGAGGAATGCTCATCAAACCCTTATTTGGAACATCCCACGGGTGAACGGGCTAATTGGGAACAGGTGGGTGCCATGATTGGGTATAAAAGCAGCTTCCATGAAATGCTCAGTCATTCACAAACAAGGGTGGGGCGAGGGTCACCACTTTGTGAAAAAAATGCATGAGCAAATTGTCCAACAGTTTAAGGACAACATTTCTCAACGAGCTATTGCAAGGAATTTAGGGATTTCCCCGTCTACGGTCCGTAATATCATCAAAATGTTCAGATAATCTAGAGAAATCACTGCACGTAAGCAATGATATTATGGACCTGCATCAAAAAGCGACATCGGTGTGTAAAGGATATCACCACATGGGCTCAGGAAAACTTCAGAAAACCACTGTCCGTAACTACAGTTCGTCGCTACATCTGTAAGTGCAAGTTAAAAGTCTGCTATGCAAAGCCAAAGCCATTTATCAACAACACCCAGAAATGCCGCCGGCTTCTCTGGGCCCGAGCTCACCTAAGATGGACTGATGCAAAGTGGGAAAGTGTTCTGTGGTTTGACGAGTCCATATTTCAAATTTCTTTTGGAAACTGTGGACGTCTTATCAAAGAGGAAAAGAACCATCCGGATTGTTATAGGCGCAAATTTCAAAAGCCAGCATCTGTGATGGTATGGGGGTGTATCAGTGCCCAAGGCATGGGTAACTAACACATCTGTAAAGGCACCATTAATGCTGAATGGTACATACAGGTTTTGGAGCAACATATGTTGCCATCCAAGCAACGTTATCATGGACGCCCCTGCTTATTTCAGCAAGACAATGCCAAGCCACGTGTTACAACAGGTCAAAAAAAATACTTGGGTCTATAAAGTAAAAAAAAACAGTTCAGAGCTCAACTGCACTGTTTTGGGGAAATTTTGCCAATCATTCACAATCTGTATGTCTTAATTAATACGTCTTAATTCTTCCATGCATTCTGAGTAAAAAAAATATGGCTATAAATAAGGTTTGTGAATGATGAACAACATTCCAAAAAAAGCTCAATTCCCCTTTAATCGTATAAACAGAACTGTCCTGTATTTATCTTGCACAATCATCGAACATCCATATCTCAGTAGATTTTGCCAAACTGTGTGTCAAACTCTATCCATTTGTTTGACAAAATACGCCAAATCCAAGGAAATCTTCTAAGCCATATCTGGCTAAGTTACGTGCAAGAAGGACAAAATATGGATCTATTTTGTCGCAGGCTAGAAAGGTGCATGGAACACGGTGTACAGTATGCAGTGCAAACAGCTCTCTGCTGCCAGTGTGTGTGTGTGTGTGTGTGTGTGTGTGTGTGTGTGTGTGTGTGTGTGTTCTTGTATTTCTTTCCTTCTTGAGACATCAACAAGGAAAAGTACCTTCCATATGTGAACAAGTTAGAACATAAATCCTGGTCGCAATACTGGAAAACCATTGCATCTATTAGAGAATGTCTCATTTGCACCCCTGGTGGTGAAATCTATCAAAATAACAAGTGTGTGTAAAAATTTGAAGTGCTCCCCCTCTGGCCAACATATGTAATAACAAGTGCGTGTAAGAAAATGAAATGCGCCCCATTTGGCCAATATTAATGAAAAAAATAAAAATAATATCTATATAGAGACATACTGTAATAACTTGAAGTAAATAATGAAGATTAAAGAACAATTACAAAAAAATAAATTAACTAAAAGCAATCTTTTTCTCACGTGTCGACTTTTTTCATATAAAATTGGGAACAATTTCTCATATTCTTTCTGTTTCTGTAATAGTGCAATATTTCCTCGTAAAATTAATACTTTTTGTAATGTAAAATTATTACTTTTTAATGCAAAATGGTGACGTTTGTCGCATAAAATTCTGACTTGTATCACAATATTGCCATTTTTTTTATTGTTCTCGTAAAATAGTGACAATTATTGAGTAAAATTATGACTTTTGTCATAATTTTGCCAAGTAAAATACAGATTATTATAATATTGCCAACATTTTAAAGATTTCTTACTAAATTGTGACTTTTGTCGAGTAAAATTACGATTATTTTCATAAAATTGCCAAAATTGTAGGCTTTTCTTGTAAAATTGCGACTGTTTTGAGTAAAATTCCAACTTTTATCATAAAATTGCACAAACGTTCCGTTTTTCTTGTAAAACTTTGACTTGCGTTGAGTAAAATCACGACTTTTATTATAATACTGCCAAAATTCTAAGTTTTTTCAGTGAAATTGTGACCGTTTTCTTGTGAGATTCCAACTCGTTTTTCACAATAATCGTTTTTATATTTGCATAGTTTGTATATATTATTAATGTTGTAAATGCAAATCTTTATATATCTAGAAAGGGTGGTCCTAAAGAGGCAGGCATTTTTCACAGGTCTCGAGAAGGTAAGACATACAAGAATGTGTGTGTGTGTGTGTGTGTGTGTGTGTGAGATAATGTGTCGTAGAACTGAGAGATATTATGTATATAGGGATGGATGCACGCTACACGCCAGCATGTCCTCTTCTTTGGCAATGGTCAGTGTGGGCGAGCTGCGCTCTCCAAACCCACACATAAACAAACGCGTGTCGGTGCAGCCACGCTCCGCAGAGGCAGGGAGGAATATGCGTATACGTTTGACTCCCGAGTCACTTGGGCATGTTCCACATACACGCTAGGGTTTTACACACTCCCAGAACTCCACCAAACGAAGCCTCTCATGCATGTAAACATGAGGGATTGGAATCATCTGAAGAGATAGCACTTCACACTTGTCATTTTGCTTCAGATAAAATAAACTCTGGTGTGTTTGCTGTTCCAGTACTGGTGAACTGAGGGTGTCTTGATCCGATATTGAAGTCATCATCGAATTACACTATATTGCCAAAAGTATTTGCCCACCTGCCTTGACTCACATATGAACTTGAAGTACCATCCCATTCCTAACCCATAGGGTTCAACATTATGTCGGTCCACCTTTTGCAGCTATTACAACTTCTGGGAAGGCTGTCCACAAGGTTGCAGAGTGTGTTTATAGGGATTTTCCACCATTCTTCCAAAAGCGCATTGGTGAGGTCACACACTGATGTTGGTCGAGAAGGCCTGGCTCTCAGTCTCCGTTCTAATTCATCCCAAAGGTGTTCTATTACGTTCAGGTCAAGACTCTGTGCAGGCCAGTCAAGTTCATCCACACCAGATTCTGTCATCCGTGTCTTTATGGACCTTGCTTTGTGCACTGGTGCACAGTCATGTTGGAAGAGGAAGGGGACCGCTCCAAACTGTTCCCACAAGGTTGGGAGCATGGAATTGTCCAAAATGTTTTGGTATCCTGGAGCATTCAAAGATCCTTTCACTGGAACTAAGGGGCCAAGCCCAACTCCTGAAAAACAACCCCACACCATAATTATCCACCAAATGTCACACTCGGCACAATGCAGTCCGAAATGTACCGTTCTCCTGGCAACCTCCAAACCCAGACTTATCCATCAGAGCTCCTGAGCGCGGCTCATTCTTTCCCAAATGTTTGTAGAAACAGTCTCCATGCCCAAGTGCTTGATTTTATACACCTGTGGCCAATTGATTAGGACACCTAAAAATCAAGGCATGGGTAACTTACACATCTGTGAAGGCACTCTTAATGCTGAACGCTGCAAACAGATTTTGGAGCAACATATGTTGCCATCCAAGCAACGCTATCATGGACGCCCCTGCTTATTTCATTAAGACAATGCCAAGCCACGTGTTACAACAGCGTGGCTTCATAATAAAAGAGTGCGGGTACTAGACTGGCCTGCCTGTAGTCCAGACTTGTCTCCCATTGAAAATGTGTGGCACATTATGAAGCCTAAAATACCACAATAGAGACCCCGGACTGTTGAACAACTTAAGCTGTACATCAAGCAAGAATGGGAAATAATTCCACCTGAAAAGCTTCAAAAATTGGTCTCCTCAGTTCCCAAACGTTTACTGGGTGTTGTTAAAAGGAAAGGCAATGTAACACAGTGGTAAAAATGCCCGTGCCAACTCTTTTGCAATGCGTTGCTGCCATTAAATTTTAAGTTAATGATTATTTGCACAAAAAAATATGTTTCTCAGATGGAACATTAAATATCTTGTCTTTGCAGTCTATTCAATTGAATATAGGTTAAAAGGGATTTGCAAATCATGGTATTCTGTTTTTATTTACGGTTTACACAACGTGCCAACTTCACTGGTTTTGTACAATGATTCGTGCTGATATTAGTAACCGCACTAACTAACCGCACCAAAGTGAAGTGAAGTGAATTATATTTATATAGCGCTTTTTCTCCAGTGACTCAAAGCGCTTTACATAGTGAAACCCAATATCTAAGTTACATTTAAACCAGTGTGGGTGGCACTGGGAGCAGGTGGGTAAAGTGTCTTGCCCAAGGACACAACGGCAGTGACTAGGGTGGCAGAAGCTGGGATCGAACCTGGAACCCTCAAGTTGCTGGCACGGCCACTCTACCAACCGAGCTATACTGCCCCAAAGTGTGCACCGAGTGTCTTTTTAAAAGTGTTTGCCCGGGCCACAGTACAGAACCAAGTGTGAACGCACTTCACTTTAGTGAAGGATTCATTTGTTGAACAAATCAAAATGTTCTTGCAGTTCCACATTCTTCATCTGGTTATCAAGCTACCAGGCTCCCAACTGCCTTATTGTCATCCCTGCCCCACTTCTTTCTTGACCCACGACAAGAACCAGCAACTAAATGAAAAGCAGAGGAGATCAAAGAAGGTAGGAGGCCTCAAAAAACCCTGTCTCAAACACCAATTACTATTCTTCCTTCTTCTTATTATCTTCTTTTCTTTAAACCTATTTCGTGTCCTTCTAGGGCAGCCCTATGGGACAGCAATGTGCTTTGCAGCCCTTTAAAAAAATCCACTGACGAGAAGCAAAAGCCAGAGGTGACAATCTGCCTACGTTGCAAGAGAGCGGTTGAGGTCGAGCTGAAAGAAGAGTGTGAATAATGCAACATGCTTTTCTTGTACCTGCATGAAATGAGGTCAGTTACTCCTTTATACACAAATGGCCTGATTTACTTAAGGTTGGCATGCATTAACATGTAAACTTGATTTTCCTGGGCCTATTTATTTCAGTGCCCTTAGCAGTGTTTTCCTACTCCTGGCAACAAAGATGACTACTTTTGGACAATGAGGATTCACAAACTTATCTTTTTGAAGCTGAATATATGGAGGATGAAGTGTTGGTTAGAGAAGTTAAAGTTAAAAGTTAAAGTACCAATGATTGTCACACACACACACTAGGTGTGGTGAAATGTGTCCTCTGCATTTGACCCATCCTCTTGTTCACCCCCTGGGAGGTGAGGGGAGCAGTGGGCAGCAGCGGTGGCCGCACCCCGGAATCATTTTTGGTGATTTAACCCCCAATTCTAACCCTTGATGCTGAGTGCAAAGCAGGAAGGTAATGGGTCGCATTTTTTATAGTCTTTGGTATGACTCGGCCAGGGTTTGAACTCACAACTAGAGATGTCCGATAATGGCTTTTTTGCCGATATTGTCCAACTCTTAATTACCGATTCCGATATCAACCGATATATACAGTCGTGGAATTAACACATTATTATGTCTCATTTTGTTGTGATGCATTAAACAATGTAACAAGGTTTTCCAAAATAAATCAACTCAAGTTATGGAAAAAAATGCCAACATGGCACTGCCATATTTATTATTGAAGTCACAAAGTGCATTATTTTTTTTAACATGCCTCAAAACAGCAGCTTGGAATTTGGGACATGCTCTCCCTGAGAGAACATGAGGAGGTTGAGGTGGGCGGGGTTGGGGGAGGGTGGGGTTGAGGTAGCGGGGGGTGTATATTGTAGCGTCCCGGAAGTTCTGGGTATTTGTTCTGTTGTGTTTATGTTGTGTTACGGTGCGGATGTTCTTCCGAAATGTGTTTGTCATTCTTGTTTGGTGTGGGTTCACAGTGTGGCCCATAATTGTAACAGTGTTAAAGTTGTTTATACGGCCACCCTCAGTTGACCAATAATGTATGCATTCACTTGTGTGTGTGAAAAGCCATAGATATTATGTGACTGGTCCGGCACGCAAAGGCAGTGCCTTTAAGGTTTATTGGCGCTCTGTACTTCTCCCTACATCCATGTACACAGCGGCATTTTAAAAAGTCATAAATTTTACTTTTTGAAACCGATACCGATAATTTCCGATATTACATTTTAAAGCATTTATCGGCCGATAATATCGGCAGTCCGATATAATCGGACATCTCTACTCACAACCTACCGATCTCAGGGCGGACACTCTAACCACTAGGCCACTGAGTAGGTAGGGTAGATAAGCTGAGCGAGTACTGAAAGAGGGTGAAACGTTGGAGCCAACGGGGCCCGGGAGAGTCAGGATCAGGCATGACTTGGTGTTGTAAATGTTGAGCTTGGACCCAAGCAATGCCAACAGAAATGGAGTGCTTCTGCTGCACTGAATGGCACGCGATGCTGTTATCGATGCAAATGCTTTTTTTGTGTCTGGGGAGGAGGACACTGCTCAACAAAACTGCATCACAACGAAAAAGGAAATGTTTATACTAACCGTAGTAAAAAAAAAAATTCCACCTGCCCAAAATCAACTGGAAAAAATGTATCGGGCCAGCTTGAGTAAACGGACAAATGTCCAACAAGCAGCCAGGGCGCATTCCAATGCGCCCTCATCTTTGCGCTCTGCTTGCCGCGCCTCGGGACGCGCCCACGGCCGCGTCACGCCCACATGCCGGCAAGGCTGTGGGCGATCAGCAATCAGCGCACCTGGACCTGATGAGAGGGAGCTGTATAAAGGACCAGTGGAGCCAAGGATCCAGGCGGGAACTTAGTTTACCCTTGGTGTACCGTAAGCCGAAGACTTATGCTCTCTTTCTCGCTGCGTTTTCCCTCCGTATCTGACGTCCTTGTTTGTTCTCCCATAGTTCCTTCCCGAGTCTTACCAGTTGTTTCCCCTTGGACTGCCTGACTCGATCCTCGACCCTCGCTCTGGACACGGACTCCGACGCCTCTCTCTGCCCCACTGACCTCACGCGGATCACGTACCCCTTTTGCCTAGCCCCCTTTGGATTTGTCTGCTTCCTCATCCAACATCACGTTAATACACAACAGCTAACTACACACATAGTCTAACACCACTCACTCTTGGATTTTGTCACACACTCCATTTCCTTAGTTTAGTTAGTATTGTTTTGTATTATATATATATATATATATATATATATATAAAAAATAATCTTTGAACATACTGCCCCCTGGTGTCTGAGCCGTCAACTCCCTTTCTGCAAACATCGCTATAATGTTGATCATGATACATGCAACAAGTTTGTTATTACAACTATATACACTGTCGAGCTAGCGGTGTACAAACAAAATATTAAATACTTTACAGATACTGTAATAGGATTGTTCATGTTTTTCAGTCAGTACAGATTGGTGTACTATCACATTTTGTTGTGTATTACAAACTCATAAAGCCAATCAGCTGCTGACACAGAAGCGGGCTTACGGCTAATGTCGTAGCAAGGCAATATGTTTTTACGCCAGATAAACAGTTCCTCAGTGTTTGCTCCTACAATAACAATGTCGCTACAGCTTGGTTATTATACAGGTTACGGAACGTAAATGAAGTATTGTTGACGGTTTCGAATGCATTTTTAGAGTGATTTAGAGGCAGAATGTACTTCTTCCATTAGCTCCCCTGCTGTCCACCTAGAATGAGCCGATTATTACAAATTTGAATGCAAAGAAACAAAACAAAAAACATCTGTTTTTGTCTCTAATGTTTGTGAATAATAGGCAAAATTGGCCCCAAAAAAGTGCAGTTCCCTTTTAAGTGAGAAAAATAAGGAGCGCAATCGATTTAGCGTGTCCGTCTTCATGAATACGCAGAATATATGATGATCACCAGAACGCTCACAATACTGGGAGAATATGCAAGCATAATTATTCAGCATGCAAAGTGCGATTTATTGTGACTAAAACGGTTCTGCAGGCGCTATTTTGTATATTAATTTACAAACCCCGTTTCCATATGAGTTGGGAAATTGTGTTAGATGTAAATATAAATGGAATACAATGATTTGCAAATCATTTTCAACCCATATTCAGTTGAATATGCTACAAAGACAACATATTTGATGTTCAAACTGATAAAATTTTTTTTTTTTTGCAAATAATCATTAACTTTAGAATTTGATGCCAGCAACATGTGACAAAGAAGTTGGGAAAGGTGGCAATAAATACTGATAAAGTTGAGGAATGCTCATCAAACACTTATTTGGAACATCCCACAGGTGTGCAGGCTAATTGGGAACAGGTGGGTGACATGATTGGGTATAAAAACAGCTTCCCAAAAAATGCTCAGTCTTCCACAAGAAAGGATGGGGCGAGGTACATCCCTTTATCCACAACTGCGTGAGCAAATAGTCAAACAGTTTAAGAACAACGTTTCTCAAAGTGCAATTGCAAGAAATGTAGGGATTTCAACATCTACAGTCCATAATATCATCAAAAGGTTCAGAGAATCTGGAAAAATCACTCCACGTAAGCGGCATGGCCGGAAACCAACATTGAATGACAGTGACCTTCGATCCCTCAGATGGCACTGTATCAAAAACCAACACCCGTGCTAAAGGATATCACCACATGGGCTCAGGAACACTTCAGAAAACCACTGTCACTAAATACAGTTGGTCGCTACATCTGTAAGTGCAAGTTAAAGCTCTACTATGCAAAGCGAAAGCCATTTATCAACAACATCCAGAAACACCGCCGGCTTCTCTGGGCCCGAGATCATCTAAGATGGACTGATGCAAAGTGGAAAAGTGTTCTGTGGTCTGACGAGTCCACATTTCAAATTGTTTTTGGAAATATTCGACATCGTGTCATCCAGACCAAAGGGGAAGCGAACCATCCAGACTGTTATCAACACAAAGTTCAAAAGCCAGCATCTGTGATGGTATGGGGGTGTATTCGTGCCCAAGGCATGGGTAACTTACATGGGTAACTCATCTGTGAAAGCACCATTAATGCTGAAAGGTACATACAGGTTTTGGAACAACATATGCTGCCATCTAAGCGCCGTCTTTTTCATGGACGCCCCTGCTTATTTCAGCAAGACAATGCCAAGCCACATTCAGCACGTGTTACAACAGCGTGGCTTCGTAAAAAAAGAGTGCAGGTACTTTCCTGGCCCGCCTGCAGTCCAGACCTGTCTCCCATCGAAAATGTGTGGCGCATTATGAAGCGTAAAATACGACAGCGGAGACCTCGGACTGTTGAACGACTGAAGCTCTCCATAAAACAAGAATGGGAAAGAATTCCACTTTCAAAGCTTCAACAATTAGTTTCCTCAGTTCCCAATCGTTTATTGAGTGTTGTTAAAAGAAAAGGTGATGTAACACAGTGGTGAACATGCCCTTTCCCAACTACTTTGGCACGTGTTGCAGCTAAGTTAATGATTATTTGCAAAAAAAAAATAAAGTTTATGAGTTTGAACATCAAATATCTTGTCTTTGTAGTGCATTCAATTGAATATGGGTTGAAAAAGATTTGCAAATCATTGTATTCCGTTTATATTTACATCTAACACAATTTCCCAACTCATATGGAAGCGGGGTTTGTAGCTCGTCTGAAGTCTATGTGCAAGCTCGCACAGCTCCTTCCTCACGGCCGTGATCGCACTGCAAAGACAGACGATGTACGGATAATCCTCGATCCTACTTGTGTCTGTGAACATGTTTAGACTGTCAGAAAAAAATAAATAAAACATTTAACATATCGTCTATACAGCAATATCATTTAAAAATGGTATAGTTAGTGGATGACTTAAGGAGCTGATTAAAACACATCAGTTTGTCGTGGTCGTTTTTTATTTAATGGCGTTAATTTTTTCATTTAGGGAATTCATTATTATAGTATACAGTATCTCCTATATAAAACATTATTGCAACAAGCATTTTCTTGCATTTGGATAATTTCAGACGCATGAATGCGTTAGAATAGTTTCTGTTTTCTATAGATTCTGATTCTGTATTGTTTAAAACATTTTATAGATTGTAGATGTGTGCTGTTTGTTTAATATTGCAAAACCCCACAGGTTGGAGAGCGTAATAACATGAAAGTGGAGGGAAATTAGTGTTTCCATGGGCACATAGTGTCAGTAGAACTCCTCCCATATCTGAGTTTTTACCTCCGGGACCGCGGAAGCCACACAACGCTTGGCCGTTCGGTACCTGTCCCATGAGCCAAAAAGGACCCGGTAGGACTCTTTTTCAGGTAAACATCATGTTCACACATTCACTCAATTTGACGTGTTTTCATTGTGTTAAGGCAAGGTTCTTAGCCTTTTTGACATCGGGGCCCAACTTTTCCACTACAGAGGGGCCCGGGCCCACTCAAATATTAACACTGAATTATTACTCTTGATTTTTTGGAGTAAATTTTTGTTTTCATGTTTATTTATTTTGTTGTATGTTATGACATAGAAATGTTGCCATAAGTTTTCTGAGTTGAACAACAAATGTTTTAAGTGGAGTGGGGACGGGGTGGCGCAGTGGAAGAGTGGCCGTGCGTGACCCGAGGGTCCCTGGTTCAATCCCCACCTAGTACCAACCTCGTCATGTCCGTTGTGTCCTGAGCAAGACACTTCACCCTTGCTCCTGATGGATGCTGGTTAGCACCTTGCATGGCAGCTCCCTCCATCAGTGTGTGAATGTGTGTGTGAATGGGTAAATGTGGAAGTAGTGTCAAAGCGCTTTGAGTACCTTGAAGGTAGAAAAGCGCTATACAAGTACAACCCATTTATCATTTTATTTATTTAAGTGTGTCAATAGGGGGCATATATTATAAGTTTATACTCATCTTGTTCCTTTTCATTCATGATTTATTTTGATGTTATTTTGATATTTTTTTTGTTGTTGTATGTTTTAAAAACAGAAATAGAAATGGAAAGCGTATTCCATAAGTATATATAACCTACTAACAGTTTAAAAGGATAAACCTTGTCAAATGATATCAAACTATGGGTTCATCGCAAAACTTATTATCAAGGCTTTGGTCAGGCTGATTAAAAAAATATTACTCATATGACAATAGAGTTCCTTTAATCTTTGAATCGAATGCAGTTATATAAAAGTCTTAGGATAATGTATAGTAAAATATACTACAGCTGGGTTGTCCATAGTGTGGCCCGGGGGCCATTTCCGGTCCGAGCCCCTTTCTTACTGGCTTGCGACAAATTCCAGATTACAGCATAACACACAAAAAAAACGAAGGAAAATGAAACTCGCCCAAATCCTCACAGAAATCATACCTGAAAATCAAAAAAAATAAATAACATAAATATAAATAAAATAACATTTTTGCAAGATATGGTAGGTCAAAAAGGAGAAATTAAATATCTCAAAGGGATTCAATTTGATATTACACAAACTTGCTTTGTTGCTTATAATACAAAGCTAAGTTGTAAATGTTTTGTTCAGATAGTTTAATAACAATTGACTTATTGTACTGGTTTCAGTATATTTGTGCTGAATTTCCCCCAGGAATCAATAAAGTCCAAACCCCGTTTCCATATGAGTTGGGAAATTGTGTTAGATGTAAATATAAACGGTATACAATGATTTGCAAATCCTTTTCAACCCATATTCAATTGAATGCACTACAAAGACAACATATTTGATGTTCAAACTCATAAACTTTATTTTTTTTTTGCAAATAATAATTAACTTAGAATTTCATGGCTACAACACGTGCCAAAGTAGTTGGGGAAGGGCATGTTCACCACCGTGGGCTTTCCTTTTAACAACACTCAGTAAACGTTTGGGAACTGAGGAGACACATTTTGTAAGCTTCTCAGGTGGAATTCTTTCCCATTCTTGCTTGATATACAGCTTAAGTTGTTCAACAGTCCGGGGGTCTCCATTGTGGTATTTTAGGCTTCATAATGCGCCACACATTTTTAATGGGAGACAGGTCTGGACTACAGGCAGGCCAGTCTAGTACCCGCACTCTTTTACTATGAAGCCACGTTGATGTAACACGTGGCTTGGCATTGTCTTGCTGAAATAAACATATGTTGCTCCAAAACCTGTATGTACCTTTCAGCATTAATGGTGCCTTCACAGATGTGTAAGTTACCCATGTCTTGGACACTAATACACCCCCATACTATCACAGATGCTGGCTTTTGAACTTTGCGCCTATAACAATCTGGATTGTTCTTTTCCTCTTTGGTCCGTAGGACACGACGTCCACAGTTTCCAAAAACAATTTGAAATCTGGACTCGTCAGACCACAGAACACTTTTCCACTTTGTATCAGTCCATCTTAGATGAGCTCAGGCCCAGCGAAGCCGACGGTGTTTCTGGGTGTTGTTGATAAACAGTTTTCGCTTGCATAGGAGAGTTTTAACTTGCACTTACAGATGTAGCGACCAACTGTAGTTACTGACAGTGGGTTTCTGAAGTGTTCCTGAGCCCATGTGGTGATATCCTTTACACACCGATGTCACTTGTTGATGCAGTACAGCCTGAGGGATAGAAGGTCACGGGCTTAGCTGCTTACGTGCAGTGATATTACGGACCGTAGATGGTGAAATCCCTAAATTCCTTGCAATAGCTGGTTGAGAAAGGTTTTTCTTAAACTGTTCAACAATTTGCTTACGCATTTGTTCACAAAGTGGTGACCCTCGCCCCATCCTTGTTTGTGAATGACTGAGCATTTCATGGAATCTACTTTTATACCCAATCATGGCACCCACCTGTTCCCAATTTGCCTGTTCACCTGTGGGATGTTCCAAATAAGTGTTTGATGAGCATTCCTCAACTTTATCAGTATTTATTGCCACCTTTCCCAACTTCTTTGTCACGTGTTGCTGGCATCAAATTCTAAAGTTAATGATTATTTGCACAAAAAAAAAAGTTTATCAGTTTGAACATCAAATATGTTGTCTTTGTAGCATATTCAACTGAATATGGGTTGAAAATGATTTGCAAATCATTGTATTCCGTTTATATTTACATCTAACACAAATTCCCAACTCATATGGAAACGGGTTTTGTACACGTTAAAGAAGCGTCTCAAAACAAGGATTCCTCAACAAAGGGGTCTTCACCAAAATTGAATGACTTGTTCTTTAGGCCATGCACCCCAAAGCTAAGTAGTTTTGCTTTATCCTGTTAGCCGGCAATGAGACCACAACCTTCCTGTCCAATATAGTAAACTATTGGCCCATCCAAGTCTAAAATGCAATATCGCGCTTAAAATAATTGCACTTTGAGACCTGTTTCTCTATAGAAAGTCTCGACCTTGGACAGACGTGAGTTTGTGTGTGCTTGTGTAAGACCCCTGGGGCCGAGTCAACCTCAAATTTAATCAAAGGACGCGGTGAAGAGACAGCTTCCTGTGAAGAACCCTTTGGAGAGTCTGCTCAGTCATTTAAAAAGTGGAGCCAACTCTGTTCTCCGTTCACACATCTGGGTTGCTTTTGTTATCAACTGTCAAGACACAAACCAACACTGACAATCATGCTGTCACAATGAAGCGTAACCACGGTGACCCACGGTACTACTGTACAGCGAGAGGACGAGGAAGGTGAGAGGTTTTATGCAATGTGGAGACACATTTTACTTATTGCATCCGAAATTATAGAGGACAGCCGGAAAAAGGGGCTTGTACTCAAGGTAAGCTAACGAGAGCCATTTTATCCGAAAGGAGACTGAGGGCATGAAGAAAAATGGAGTGCTGCACCAAAATAGAGATTGTGGAGTGTAATACTGCAGTGTCCAAGACAAGCTAACATTTGCATGTGTCTTTTTGTCATTGACTTTTTGATAACACTTTAGTATGACTTTTTGGGTAACACTTTAGTATGGGGAACATATTGTAAGTAACAAAGACTTAATTAAGAGTTACTTGGACACTAGGGGAACATATTGTAAGTAACAAAGACTTCATTAAGAGTTATTTGGACACTAGGGGAACATATTGTAAGTAACAAAGACTTCATAAGAGTTATTTGGACACTAGGGGAACATATTGTAAGTAATAAAGACTTAATTAAGAGTTATTTGGACACTAGAGGAACATATTGTATGTAACAAAGACTTAATGTAGAGTTATTTGGACACTAGGGGAACATATTGTAAGTAACAAAGACTTAATTCAGAGTTATTTGGACACTAGGGGAACATATTGTAAGTAACAAAGACTTCATAAGAGTTATTTGGACTCTAGGGGAACATATTGTAAGTAACAAAGACTTCATTAAGAGTTATTCGGACACTAGGGGGAACATATTGTAAGTAACAAAGACTTAAGAGTTATTTGGACACTAGGGGAACATATTGTAAGTAACAAAGACTTCATTAAGAGTTATTTGGACACTAAAGGAACATAATGTAAGTAACCAAGACTTAATGTAGAGTTATATGGACACTAGGGGAACACATTCAAAGTAACAAAGATTTAATTAAGAGTTATTTGGACACTAGAGGAACATAATGTAAGTAACCAAGACTTAATGTAGAGTTATATGGACACTAGGGGAACATATTCTAAGTAACAAAGATTTAATTAAGAGTTATTTGGACACTAGGGGAACATAATGTAAGTAACAAAGACTTAATTAAGAGTTATTCAGACACTAGGGGAACATATTGTAAGTAACAAAGACTTCATTAAGAGTTATTCGGACACTAGGGGAACATATTGTAAGTAACAAAGACTTAATTAAGAGTTATTTGGCTAGGGTTAAGAATAAGGTTAGGATTAGGATTAGAGGGATAGGTTTAGGGTTATAATAGGGTTGACCTGAGGAGGTAGTGTACAGTGGGGCTTGCAAGATCCAACTAGAATCATGCAATGTGGTTTTTTTTCTTCCAATCAAAGGACTAAGCCGGTGGTTCTCAATCATTTTCTGTTACAACCCCCTTAAAGGACATCAGTTTTTTCACAACCATTGCCTCTCATTTACCCCGACACACCCTTGTTCCACCAATGCTTCTCACTGATACACTATCAACACATCTTTTGAACTCCAAAACACGGCACATGGCTCTCCTACCTCCGGCCGGACGGGGTCTTCGATCCCGACGACGCAAATGGCCGTGAGGTCGCTGAGGATGTTGTTTTCGTCGTCCCAGTTGGGCTCAGGGTTGCTGGAGAAGTCCCGGTAAGCCACGCAGATGGTCCTCAAACCATTGCAGGCCATGGGCTCGATCACCTTCTTCACCATCTCGTCCTTGTCACGCGGACGGAAAACCCTGGGCTCACCCACCTCGTTCAGGACGTGGTTACATCTGTCACAGGGAAGTAGGTATTGCAATCAACATAACGTTAATATTATGTGAATGCTCCAAAGCATTCACACAATACACCAAAATTAATGTATTTATTCTTGTTATTCTCCAGATTTACCTTCTACCTTCCACATTTTTCATCCGATTTAAACCGTTCCAACTTCAAACTGTTCAGCCTATTCGGGAATCGCGGGCTTTCCCTTGTCAAATTCCAAAAATTCCCAGATTTCCCAGAATTCCAGGATTTGCTCCCATTCATAATGAATTGGCCATTTTTCAAACTTCCACAATTTCCAAATTTTTCAACCGATTCAAACCATTCCACCCTCAACGTATTCCACTCATCCTGGATATTCAAACTATTATTTTTCCAAGTTAAAAAAAATTCCAGGAATTCCCAGAAATCCTGTTTTTTCCAAACCCTTTTTTCACCCTTTTTTGGTTGACTACTTCTTCCACATTTTTCAACCCACTTCAACCTTTCCACCGTCAAAACATTCCTCTTAATCAGGACAAAAAACTAAGTTGTTTTTTGAACTGGAAAAATTCACGAAATTCCAGGAATCCCATAATACAATTTCTCAATTAAAAATGTTACTACTTCAACATTTCTCATCCGATTTGAAAAATTCTCACACCAACTCATTCAGAATATTCAAATGTTTTAGCATTTTTAACAAAATCCCGCTTTTCCCAACATTTCCAAGAAGTTCCCTTTGAAATTAATTGGACATTTTTCCAAAAAACAGAATTCTTACATTTTTCTACCCATTCAAACTATTACAACATCATCACATTCCACTCATCCTGGACATTCAAACTAAAACGTTCCCAAGTTCCAAACCAAATTTTGGTTTTCCTGGAAATTCAAACTCTTCAATATTCCGCTCACCCTGGACATTCAAACTATAATTTTTCCAAGTTCAAAAAAGTTCCAGGAATTTCCAGAAATCTGTTTTTTCAACCCCTTTTTCGGTTGACTACTTCTTTCACATTTTTCAACCCACTTCAACCTTTCCACCGTAAAAACATTCCTCTTAATCCTCTGAACTGGAAAAATTCCTGAAATTCCAGGAATTACATCGTACCATTTCTCAATTAAAAATGTTGCTACTTCAACATTTCTCGACCAATTTGAAATATTCCCACACCAACTCATTCAGAATATTCAATTTCTTTTTAGCATTTTCAAAAAAATCCCGCTTTTCCTAAAATTTCCAGGAAGTTCCCATTGAAATGAATTGGACATTTTTTCTAAGAACCAGAATTCTTACATTTTTCTACCCATTCAAACTATTCCAACATCAACACATTCCACTCATCCTGGACATTCAAACTAAAACATTCCTAAATTCCAAATCAAATTCCGGTTTTCCTGGAAATTCAAACTCTTCAATATTCCACTCATCGTGGACATTCAAACTATAATCTTTCCAAGTTCAAAAACGTTCCAGGAATTTCCAGAAATCTGTTTTTCAACCCCTTTTTCGGTTGACTACTTCTTTCACATTTTTCAACCCACTTCAACCTTTCCACCGTAAAAACATTCCTCTTAATCCTCTGAACTGTAAAAATTCCTGAAATTCCAGGAATTCCATAATACCATTTCTCAATTAAATATGTTACTACTTCAACATTTCTCGACCGATTTGAAATATTCCCACACGAACTCATTCAGAATATTCAATTTTTTTTAGTATTTTCAAAAAAATCCCGCTTTTCCTAAAATTTCCAGGAAGTTCCCATTGAAATGAATTGGACATTTTTTCTAAGAACCACAATTCTTAAATTTTTCTACCCATTCAAACTATTCCAACATCAACACATTCCACTCATCCTGGACATTCAAACTAAAACATTCCCAAGTTCCAAATCAAATTCCAGTTTTCCTGGAAATTCAAACTCTCCAATATTCCACTCATCCTGGACATTCAAACTATCATTTTTCCAAGTTAAAAAAAATTCCAGGAATTCCCAGAAATCCAGTTTTTTCAAACCCTTTTTTCGGTTGACGACTTTTTTCACATTTTTCAACCCACTTCAACCTTTCCACCGTCAAAACATTCCTCTTTATCCTCTGATTAATAAACCACATGATGTTAGTGCACCAGTCGAGGAAAATTATCAAACTAGGCCATACCAAAGACTATAAAAATGGGACCCATTACCTCCCTGCTTGGCACTTAGCATCAAGGGTTGGAATTGGGGGTTAAATCACCAAAATTATTCCAGAGCGCGTCCACCGCAGCTGCTCACTGCTCCCCTCACCTCCCAGGTGTTGGAACAAGGGGATGTGTCAAATGCAGAGGGTCATTTCACCACACCTAGTGGTACTTAAACTTTAACTACATAAATAACATTCTGTAATTTGATTTTGATATACTTTTAAAAAAAAAATCTTGATTGAAAATTAACACCAATGAGTTGACTGATCAACAGTATCACATTCAGAAAATACAAATAAATTATAAAAAAAAACCCAAAAAAACAATAACATTATGATTTGTACATTTTCAGAATGTGCTTGTTCTATTTTTAAACAATCTGAATGTGTCTTTATTTTTATGTTATTGTGCCGTGATTTTACCAGTCCGGCCCACTTGGGAGTAGATTTTTCTCCAAGCTCTACAGCTTGGTTAGTATACAGGTTACGCAATGTAAATGAAGTATTGTTGGCGGGTTTTGGATGCATTTTAAAGTGATTTAGAGGTAGAATTGATTGCTCCCATTAGCTGCATTGCCAACCATCTAGAAAGAGACCATTTTTACAAGTTAGACTGCAAAACAAAATAAAAATAATAATAATATTTTTGTCTCTTATAATTATTACGAACAATAGGCAAAATTCCCCGCAAAAGTGTTGTTTCCTTTAAAAAATTCCACTTTTACATACTTTTTGAGGACAATCTCCGACGCTCCCTTGCTGTACATGCGGAAGCTTCCGTCGGGCAGTTTGATGACGGTGCTCATGGACTTCCTGACGGAGTTGAAGGTGTACACTTTGTAGAGCTTCTCCTCCGGGATCTGGTTCCGTATGGGCTGGTAATCTCGCTTTAGGTCCAACACCAATCCCAGCAGGCCGCACTCCGTCTTGTTGCCCACCTGTTTGGGCAGACCGCCTTCCTTATCTGGAGGCTGGAGAGACGCAGGAAGCGAGAGAGAGTATTTTTAGCATGGAATACAGTCACTATGCTATTCATTCTTATTTGTCTCAGCGAAGGCTAATTAGCATGAATATTTCACCATTTTGACTGAATGCAAAGCTTAAAAATTGCACATCACTGAAGATCCGTCGTATCACACCGGAGTCGTGTTTCAATACGAACATCTCTTAATGTTGTCATCTCTCAGCGACTAAAAAGAATAGCTGTCACCCTCACACAGGCTGTCTTTTTAAATGTATCTTCCCTTTTAGCCGGCGCCCAAGTGCAAATCTCATTAACGTCAACATCACACGCAGTTTGCTGTCCTTGCAAAAAAAAGAGTCTATGCCCATCTCGTTCCAAGCAGACAGTAGTTTGCATGAAGGCATACGGTATAGCAACGCTAAGTTAGCAAATGGCTAACTGTAAAACAATGACAAGCGCATTGGAGAGGTCACACACTGATGTTGGTCGAGAAGGCCTGGCTCTCAGTCTCCGTTCTAATTCATCCCAAACGTGTTCTATCGGGTTCAGGTCAGGACTCTGTGCAGGCCAGTCAAGTTCATCCACACCAGACTCTGTCATCCATCTGTCATGTTGGAAGAGGCCCGCTCCAAAATGTTCCCACAAGGTTGGCAGCATGGAATTGTCCAAAATGTGTTGGTATCTTGGAGCATCCATCCATCCATCTTCTTCCGCTTATCCGAGGTCGGGTCGCGGGGGTAGCAGCCTAAGCAAGGAAGCCCAGACTTTCCTCTCCCCAGCCACTTCGTCCAGCTCTTACCGGGGGATCCCGAGGCGTTCCCAGGCCAGCCGGGAGACATAGTCTTCCCAATGTGTCCTGGGTCTTCCCCGTGGCCTCCTACCGGTTGGACGTGCCCTAAACACCTCCCTAGGGAGGCGTTCGGGTGTCATCCTGACCAGATGCCCGAACCACCTCATCTGGCTCCTCTCGATGTGGAGGAGCAGCGGCTTTACTTTGAGCTCCCCCCGAATGGCTGGGAGCATCAAAAATCTTGGAGCATTCAAAGTTAATTTCACTGGAACTAAGGGGCCAAGCCCAACTCCTGAAAAACAACCCCACACCATAATTCCTCCCCTACCAAATTTCACACTCGGCACAATGAAGTCCGAAATATAGCGTTCTCCTGGCAACCTCCAAACCCAGAAAAGCGTGATTCATCACTCCAGAGAACGCGTCGCCACTGCTCTAGAGTCCAGTGGCGACGTGCTTTGCGTTGGACTTGGTGATGTATGGCTTAGATGCAGCCACTCGGCCACGGAAACCCATTCCATGAAGCTCTCTGCGTACTGTACGTGGGCTAATTGGAAGGTCACATGAAGTCTGGAGCTCTGTCGCAACTGACTGCGCAGAAAGGTCGGCGACCTCTTTGCACTATGCGCTACCACTTGGTGGCTGAGTTGCTGTTGTTCCCAATATAAGTAAATCTTTGGATCAACTTCAGATCTATATGAAAAGTGAAAGTGTGTGATCAGCGGCACTCGCTGGGACGCGACTTCCACATCTTGGTCCAAGCGAGTGCCACCAGGGAAATCTAATCACCTGCCGGCTGTGTCTCGCCGTCGGCACTGCCACGCCCCCCGTCCGATGGTACTCTGTCTTCAGCACCATGGATAGAGGCGGTGACCTTGGCTCCTGCAGGCGCGCTGATCACTCCCTCCCTCCACAATAGCATTTTTAAAGTTAAAAAAAATTCCAGGAATTCCCAGAAATCCTGTTTTTTCCAAACCCTTTTTTCACCCTTTTTTGGTTGACAATTCTTCCACATTTTTCAACTCACTTCAACCTTTCCACCGTCAAAACATTCCTCTTAATCAGGACAAAAAACTAAGTTGTTTTTTGAACTAGAAAAATTCACGAAATTCCAGGAATTCCATAATACAATTTCTCAATTAAAAATGTTACTACTTCAACATTTCTCATCCGATTTGAAAAATTCTCACACCAACTCATTCAGAATATTCAAATGTTTTAGCATTTTTAACAAAGTCCCGCTTTTCCCAACATTTCCAGGAAGTTCCCATTGAAATTAATTGGACATTTTTTCAAAAACCAGAATTCTTACATTTTTCTACCCATTCAAACTATTCCAACATCAAACCCATTCCATGAGCTCTCTGCGTACTGTACGTGGGCTAATTGGAAGGTCACATGAAGTCTGGAGCTCTGTCGCAACTGACTGTGCAGAAAGTCGGCGACCTCTTTGCACTATGCGCTACCACTTGGTGGCTGAGTTGCTGTTGTCCCTAATATAAGTAAGTAAATCTTTGGATCAACTTCAGATCTATATGAAAAGTGAAAGTGTGTGATCAGCGGCACTCGCTGGTACGCGACTTCCACATCTGCCGCTGATCACACACTTTCACCGGAGTCTGCCGTTCAGAGTTGAACAAGGTTTATTAACCATCAATATATTTTGCTGTCTTGACTTTTCAGTCTGTCGTCTTCCTCTCCAACTCTCCGACCCTCCTCCTCCTGCTGTTCCCAACCGCTACTGTTAAAGACAACTCGTACCACCTGGGAAATCTAATCACCTGCCGGCTGTGTCTCGCCGTCAGCACTGCCACGCCCCCCCGTCTGATGGTGCTCTGTCTTCAGCACCATGGACAGAGGCGGTGACCTTGGCTCCTGCAGGCGCGCTGATCACTCCCTCCCTCCACAATAGCATTTTTAAAATGTGCCACGGGTTGTTAAAAAATGTGCTAAAAAATTAGGTCCTGCATGACATGGAGTGCCCTTGGTAAAACGCAGGATCCTTCCAATGGTACGGAGGAAAATTTAAAACAATTTCAATAAAATGTATGTACATTTAATATGAATAAAAGAATAGTCTGTGTTTGTGTAAACATCGGCAGTAATTGGCAAAAAGGTAACCATTTATTTCCAAAACCTGCCAGACTTCCAATTGAAAAACTGTAAGTGGACGACGCTCATCATTTGAATTTTGGAACAGAAGAGCGCGAGCCGCATCCACAAAGAGCAAGTCAATATTTGGACTTTGGGGAGGAATAGAAACAAATTATTCATTTTCGGTGCAGGCATTTATTCACATGGCTCGCTGCCGCCTTCAGACAAGAGTTCCAGCTGCTGGAGAGGAAAATGGGGTTAAAACGTCATATATTATTAAAACCCAATCAGTCCTGGCCCATTGTCACCTCACAGTAATTGGAGTGCTCCATGTTTAGCTGTGTGAGAGTAAAAAGTAAAAAAAAAAATGGAGACGCTCTGATAATGACCAATAATTACATCAGGGAGATGCTGTTTGATGAACAGATGGAACCAATGTCCTCATCCACGCTTAGTGTGAATTAGTTAACTGTGGACTACTCTAAACTCTTAACTACAAATGCATGACTCAAGGCGGCCACCCTGTAGCCCAGCAAGCATGTTTTAGGGTGATTATGATGCGCCGACCAAGTTCCTTGGGTGAATAATGTGAACTCACTACACCGGTTTGTTTTATCGCGTCCATGGCGAGTTTACTGACAGATATAAGTAAGAACTTTACACTACTTTATATTAGAAATGGCAACAGCGGAGGATGAATGTCCCGTAAGAAAAATACTTTTATCGACTACGGACTACAAAGGCGGATGTGCGCAGTTGTTCATGATTTATGCAGATCCCAAATACAGATCAGCAGGTACCAGAATGTAAGAAAAGTTGCTTTTTGCATAATATTGTGAAACAAAACACCAGATAATATGTCTTACCTTATACACACACCATAATAATACTCGTATGTTGAAGCACATCAAGCGGAGAGGCTTCATAGCTTACCAAAGTCGTACGAAAACATTTTGATAGATTTTTAAGCGCCGTGTGTAATGTAATAAAAAACATATAAAATGTTGGTGTTGTTTACTTGCGTCATATTGCCATCATAGTGCAGCCTACACTTATGTCTTATGTTTGACTGCCATCTACTGATCACATTTATCATTACACCATCCATCCATTTTCTACCGCTTGTCCCTTTTGGCGTCGCGGGGGGTATCTCAGCTGCATTCAGGCGGAAGGCAGTGTACACCCTGGACAAGTCGCCACCTCATCAATACACCGTGTACCAAATAAAAAGCTTCGAGGTGGGTAAGCTCAACCAAACGTATTCCTTACATTAGGCGCACTGTCGAGTTTTGAAGTAAAAAAAAAAGGCTTTTAAGTGCGGAAAATACGGTATTTCCATCAGTACATCCATTTTCTACCGCTTGTCCCTTTTGGGGTCGCGGGGGGTGCTGGCGCCTATTTCAGCTGCATTCGGGCGGAAGGCAGGGTACACCCTGGACAAGTCGCCACCTCTGTAAATGTTTTACAGCAATCATAAAAATAATATTTTTTAAACTAAGTTTTAAAGGGAACCTATTATGAAAAACCAACGTTTTTTACCAACTGGTACCTGGTTTTGTGTATTTGGGATCTGCATAAGTCTCTGCATTGCGGAGATATTTACAAAAAACAACCTTGCCTTCTTTCATTCTTCCTCCAGACGAGCCGTTTGGAATTTGCCGCATTTGTGACGTCAGCTAACTTCTCAACATATGGTAGAAACTAGGGTTGTACGGTATACCAGCATTGGTATAGTACCGCGATACTAATGAATCATATTCGGTACTATACCACCTCTAAAAAGTACCGGTCCCCCATGCCTCCGTCGTCGTCACATTGTGTCATCACTGGTTTACGAGCAGAGGAGCATGTTCGGCAGCGCACAATCACGGAGTACTTACAAGCAGACAGTGTGTAGACAGAAAAGGGAGAACGGACTTATTTTGGCTTAAAAAATAAAGATAAAGGTGAAGTTATAACACTGACACGCCCTCAGGAAGAGGTGCTTTAAGACATGGCTAGCTAGCTAGCGGCTAAAGTCTAGCCACCTTCAGCAGTGTTTTAGCTACTTCTAAATCACTAATCCTCGCCGCCATGGCGACAAATAAAGTAAGTTTCTTCCAAGTATCATCCCTGCAGGACGAGGAATAGCTAAACATGCTTCACTACACACCGTAGCTCACCGGCGTCACAATGTAAACAAACCTACTCAGTGGCCTAGTGGTCAGGTTGTGAGTTCAAACCCCGGCCGAGTCATACCAAAGACTATAAAAATGGGACCCTGCTACCAACAATGATTCCCGGGCGCGGCCACCGCTGCTGCTCACTGCTCCCTTTGCCTCCCAGGGGGGTGAACAAGGGGATGGGTCAAATGCAGAGGACAAGTTTCACCACACCTAGTGTGTGTGTGACAATCTTTGGTACTTTAACTTTAACTTAACTTAAAACGCCATGGCTGGATCTACACCTAACATCCACTGTAATGATACCAAGTACAGGAGCGTATCTCGTCGATACTACTATGACTAGATCGATATTTTTTAGCATCACAAAATGAGTAACACCGATGAAGAATACTAAAGCAGTTTTTTTTCCCCTTTTCTGGCATGACATTCCAACGTTGGCATGGCTTTGCTACTGTTAACATGTTTTGGAGCTGGGTGGGGTTGAGGACCAGCTGCCCTCTCCCTGGTCTTTGGGTGTTCCTGCAGGCAAGGACATATGCCAGAGGGAGGGCTGGCATCCTCACTTCCGATTCCACCTGAGGCTCTCCTTAATCCACGCCTCCTGTTCTTCTATGTGTTCTTCCCTGTCCTCCCCCCTCTGCATTTATCTTCTCCTCGGTCCCAATCCTCCTTCCTCCCTCTCAATGACCTTCTTCTTCAACACGCTATCGGTTTCTCCTCAAGAGGTGCTCCGCCCCCCCATTCCCTGCAGGGTCCCTCTCGTGGTGGAGACGCCAGGCGAGTGCTTCCGAAGGCCTGGAGGTGTGCTGGAGGGCAGGAAGGCGCTCTAGTAGTCCACAATGAGGACACTTGTCACACGAGCACGTCAAAGCAACTCTCCCCCGTCCACTCCATCCAAGGTCGCATCATTTCCCCATCTTGCTCTACTTACTGATTCCCTGTTCGATATTTCCCACATGCCCTAACCCCACTTTACATTTGCCTCCTTATCAAAAACCAGAAATGGTCATCTACAGTAGGAAAAGTTAAAGTTAAAGTACCAATGATTGTCACACACACACTAGGTGTGGTGAAATTAACCTCTGCATTTGACCCATCCCCTTGTTCACCCCCTGGGAGGTGAGGGGAGCAGTGAGCAGCAGCGGTGGCCACGCCCAGGAATCATTTTGATGATTTAACCCCCAATTCCAACCCATGAAGCTGAGTGACAAGCAGGGAGGTAATGGGTACCATATTTATAGTCTTTGGTATGACTCGGCCGGGATTTGAACTCACGACCTACCGAACTAAGGGCGGACACTCTATCCACAAGGCCACTGAGCAGTCTCGATACCAATATTTTGGTACCGGTACCAAAATTATTTTTGATACTTTTCAAGCGGTGCGACTTACCAAGGTCGTACTAAAACATTCTGATAGATTTTTGAGCGCCGTGTGTAACGTTCTATATTTTCAATGGAACATATAACATTTTGGTGTTGTTTACTTGAGTCGTATTGCCATCATAGTGCAGTCTACACTTATCTCTGATGTGTGACTGCCATCTACTGGTCACACTTATCATTACACCATGTACCAAATAAAATAGCTTGTAGGTGGGTAAGCCTAACCAAACGTATTCCTTACATCAGGCGCACTGTCGAGTTTTGAGAAGAAAAAAAAAGGATTTTAAGTGTGCCTTATAGTCCGGAAAATACGGTATAGTTTACCTAGTGTATTTTAGAATTTCAGGCAAATTGATGCAGTTTAAAACTTTTCTATTGCAGACTAAAAAACATGTTAATAATGTTGTTCTTTGTTTTGATTTGATCTGTATTTAAATTTTTTTCTTAAAATTGTCTTTAATGCTAATAAGGATATAATGTTTTGCAGAGGTGTACTTATATCATCTTTATGGACAAATGATACTGGGGGGATGGGCGCGCAATCTTTACTTCTTTGCAGAAGTAGTGTAGTGAAAAACCGTCTGACCGGAACTCTCTAATAACTAAAGGTCTTTGGGTAAATAATGTTAACTCACTACACAGGTATGTTTTAGCACTTTCATGGCGAGTCTACTGACAGATAAAAGTAAGAACTTTACACTACTTTATATTAGAAATGACAACAGCGGAGGATGAATGTCACATAACAAGAAGATAGAGAAAAAGAAGAAGCTTATCGACTATGGAGACTACAAAGGCGAACGCGCACAATTGTTCAGGATTTATGCAGATCCCAAATACAGATCAGCAGGTACCAGAAGGTAAGAAAAGTTCCTTTTGCATAATATTTTGAAAAAAAACGCCAGATAATTTGTCTTACCTTATACACACACCATAATAATACTTAAAGCACATCAAGCGGTGCGGCTTCATAGCTTACCAAAGTCGTACTAAAACATTTTGATAGATTTTGGAGCGCCGTGTGTAATGTTCTATATTTTCAATGGAACATATAAAATATTGATGTTGTTTACTTGAGTCATATTGCCATCATAGTGCAGCCTACACTTATATCTTATGTGTGACTGCCATCTACTGGTCACACTTATCATTACACCATGTACCAAATAAAATAGCTTCAAGGTGGGTAAGCTCAACCAAACGTATTCTTTACACATGTTTATAAGGCGCACTGTCGAGTTATGAGGGGGAAAAAAGGATTTTAAATGTGCCTTATAGTCCGGAAAATACGGTATAGTTTATCTAATGTATTTTAGAATTTCAGGCGAATTGATGCAGTTTAAAACTTTTCTATTGCAGACTAAAAAACATGTTAATAATGTTGTTCTTTGTTGTAATTTGATCTGTATTAATTTTTTTTCTTTAATGCTAATAAGGATGTAATGTTTTGCAGAGGTGTACTTATATCATCTTTATAGACAAATGACACTGGGGGGGCTGGGCACACAATCTTTACTTCTTTGCAAAGTAATGTCAGAATTAGGAGTTAAACAAAGTGTGTTACAACAGCCTTTAGGTGCCCTCTAAATGGTTAAACCTCTCCAATCCAAACATTAGACCAAAATAGCCTCCCTAGAGATGCTTCTAAAAAGATAAGAGGGATCACAATATGCTATAAATATCACTTTGAGTGTGAAAATGCAGCACTGTCCCCCTGGGCCAATCATCATAGCATGTCTCGTTTTTGTTTTTTTATTAACCATTCTATGGTGGAATATCTGGACTGGCCCAATTTGATTAAGATGTCTGCTTGCTCTCTTTCAGGCTTGACTGATTATCGTGAAACAAACCATAGATAACTCATAAAAATGGGTCCGCTTCCATATCATCATCGTGCAGATTAGCGTTTCTATTAAGCTCGGAGAGCTCACGAGCATTTATCCTATAACAAGGGTAGCGTGAAATGCATGGTGGCGTGTGCGAGGGAAGCTTTGTGACATCTCAAAGGAGTGTCAGTGGAAAGTGATGATGACGTTTGTCTTTATTAAGAACTAGTGTTATAAATATGTTCATTACTTGACTTTTTTTTCTCTCTTGTCTTACTTCAATTTCTCTAATATGGTCTTTTCAGGCCTTGCGTTTTCTAATATCATAGAGCTTGATATGATAAATATTTGCTAATCAACTATTATCCATTTTTTGCATGTTTGAACTTGTATGCAAAATGAATGCAGATTATTATGATATACTGGGAAAATACCTAAGACAGAGGTTCTTAACTATTTTGACCCCGGGGCCCAACTTTTACAGTACAGAGGGGCCCAGAGCCTACTTAAATATTAACACTGAATGAGTCATCTTGCTATTGATTTTAAAAATATTCAATAATTATACCTAACTAGGGATGTCCGATAATGGCTTTTTGCCGATATCCGATATTCCAATATTGTCCAACTCTTTAATTACCGATATCAACCGATACCGATATCAACCGATATATGCAGTCATAGAATTAACACATTATTATGCCTAATTTGGACAACCAGGTATGGTGAAGATAAGGTACTTTTTTTTTAAATTAATAAAATAAGATAAATAAATTAAAAACATTTTCTTGAATAAAAAAGAAAGTAAAACAATATACAAATAGTTACATAGAAACTAGTAATTAATGAAAATAAGTAAAATTAACTGTTAAAGGTTAGTACTATTAGTGGACCAGCAGCACGCACAATCATGTGTGCTTACGGAATGTATCCCTTGCAGACTGTATTGATATGTATTGATATATAATGTAGGAACCAGAATATTAATAACAGAAAGAAACAACCCTTTTGTGTGAATGAGTGTGAATGAGTGTAAATAGGGGAGGGTTTTTTTTTGAGTTGGTGCACTAAGTGTATCTTGTGTTTTTTTTTATGTTGATTTAATAAAAAAAAAATAAAAAAAAATAAACGATACCGATAATAAAAAAAAACGATACCGATAATTTCCGATATTACATTTTAACGCATTTATCGGTTGATAATATATTATATATATATATATATACGACCGACAGACGATTCTGGATGTGGATAGATCGGGCCGTTATAGGCTGAAAGATGCGGGTACTTTCGACCTCCTCGCTAGCATGGGGGATTCTTCGCCGGCTACATCCAGTGGCCTCTAAAGCAGCGGAGTCAAGTGCCAGCGAGGACCGTCAACGGAAGACACGTAAGCGGTGTGAGCGGAAGCAGAAGCGGGGATGCCGAGCGGGGCTAACAACAAAGCGAAAGGCTAATCCTCAAAGAAGCGCTAGTCCGGGTGAGAAGTTAGTTAAAATAGAACTAGCCAGCGCCAGGCTGGATAATACCTGCACACATAGCAACTATTTTAGAACAATACACAACTCAAAAAATGTTTTTTCTGTGTCAGAAGTAGACATGCACTCTACTGAGGTGGCAAGTTATGATGCGTTCGGTTTATCACAACATCAAGCAAACAATCGGAAAATTCCCGTCATATCAATTCCTAGATATGGTCGAAATTATTTAAATTGCACTACACATAATAAACACAACATTATTAATATTGCTACTACGGATAATTTCAACAAAAACTCCTCAAAACAGCCCACTACCTATAATATGGGCTTCTTAAACATAAGATCATTATCTTCCAAAACGTTATTAGTTAATGAGGTCATTAGAGACAATAATCTTGACGTTATTGGTCTCGCCGAGACCTGGCTCAAACCAGACGATTTCTTTGCGCTGGGTGAGGCGTCTCCTCCTGGCTATGCGGGAGCGCATATTGCCCGTCCCATTAAAAGGGGTGGGGGAGTTGCACTCATCCACAATAAAAACTTTAATCTTACCCCGAACCTAAATAATAAATATAACTCGTTTGAGATGCTTACTTTGAGGTTTGTCACACCGCTGCCTCTCCACCTGGCTGTTATCTACCGCCCCCCAGGACCCAATTCGGACTTCATCAGTGAATTTTCAGAGTTCGTTGCTGATTTAGTGACGCACGCCGACAATATAATCATAATGGGGGACTTTAATATCCATATGAATACCCCATCGGACCCTCAGTGCATGGCGCTCCAGACTATAATCGATAGCTGTGGTCTTACACAAATAATAAATGAACCTACGCATCGCAACGGAAATACGATAGATCTAGTGCTGGTCAGGGGTGTCACCACCTCCAAAGTTACGATACTCCCGTATACTAAAGTAATGTCCGATCATTACCTTATAAAATTCGAAGTTCTGACTCATTGTCAACAAACTAATAATAATAACTACTATAGCAGCCGCAACATTAATGCTGCCACAACGATGACTCTTGCTGGCCTACTGCCTTCGGTAATGGCACCATTCCCAAATTATGTCGGCTCTATTGATAACCTCACTAACAACTTTAACGACGCCCTGCGCGACACCATTGATAGTATAGCACCGCTAAAGCTTAAAAGAGCCCCTAAAAGGCGCACCCCATGGTTTACAGAAGAAACTAGAGCCCATAAATTATCATGTAGAAAGCTGGAACGCAAATGGCGCGCTACTAAACTTGAGGTTTTCCATCAAGCATGGAGTGATAGTTTAATAACTTATAAACACATGCTTACCCTAGCTAAAGCTAAATATTACCGTACTCAAATCTCATCCACCTCAACAAAAATGATCCGAAATTTTTGTTTAGTACAGTAGCATCGCTAACCCAACAAGGGACTCCTCCCAGTAGCTCCACCCACTCAACAGATGATTTTATGAATTTCTTTAATAAGAAAATTGAACTCATTAGAAAGGAGATTAAAGACAATGCATCGCAGCTACAACTGGGTTCTATTAACACAGATACGACTGTATCTACGAAGGATACCGCCCTCCAAAATAGTTTCTCTCTCTTTGATGAAATAACACTAGAGGAATTGTTAAGATGTGTCAATGGGACAAAACAAACAACATGTTTACTTGACCCATTTCCTGGGAAACTTATTAAGGAGCTTTTTGTATTATTAGGTCCATCAGTGCTAAATATTATAAACTTATCACTTTCCTCTGGCACTGTTCCACTAGCATTCAAAAAAGCGGTTATTCATCCTCTGCTCAAAAGACCTAACCTCGATCCTGACCTCATGGTAAACTACCGGCCGGTGTCCCACCTTCCGTTTATCTCGAAAATCCTCGAAAAAATTGTCGCACAGCAGCTAAATGAACACTTAATGTCTAACAATCTCTGTGAACCTTTTCAATCCGGTTTCAGGGCAAATCACTCTACGGAGACAGCCCTCGCAAAAATGACTAATGATCTACTGCTAACGATGGATTCTGATGCGTCATCTATGTTGCTGCTTCTTGATCTTAGCGCTGCTTTCGATACCGTCGATCATAATATTTTATTAGAGCGTATCAAAACACGTATTGGTATGTCAGACTTAGCTTTGTCGTGGTTTAACTCTTATCTTACTGACAGGATGCAATGCGTCTCCCATAATAATGTGACCTCGGACTATGTTAAGGTAACGTGCGGAGTCCCCCAAGGTTCGGTTCTTGGCCCTGCACTCTTTAGTATTTACATGCTGCCGCTAGGCGACATCATACGCAAATACGGTGTTAGCTTTCATTGCTATGCTGATGACACCCAACTCTACATGCCCCTAAAGCTGACCAACACGCCGGATTGTAGTCAGCTGGAGGCGTGTCTTAATGAAATTAAACAATGGATGTCCGCTAACTTCTTGCAACTCAACACTAAGAAAACGGAAATGCTGATTATCGGTCCTGCTAAACACCGACATTTATTTGATAATACCACCTTAACATTTGACAACCAAACAATTACACAAAGCGACTCAGTAAAGAATCTGGGTATTATCTTCGACCCAACTCTCTCCTTTGAGTCACACATTAAGAGTGTTACTAAAACGGCCTTCTTTCATCTCCGTAATATCGCTAAAATTCGTTCCATTTTGTCCACTAGCGACGCTGAGATCATTATTCATGCGTTCGTTACGTCTCGTCTCGATTACTGTAACGTATTATTTTCGGGTCTCCCTATGTCTAGCATTAAAAGACTACAATTGGTACAAAATGCGGCTGCTAGACTTTTGACAAGAACAAGAAAGTTTGATCATATTACGCCTATACTGGCTCACCTGCACTGGCTTCCTGTGCACTTAAGATGCGACTTTAAGGTTTTACTACTTACGTATAAAATACTACACGGTCTAGCTCCAGCCTATCTTGCCGATTGTATTGTACCATATGTCCCGGCAAGAAATCTGCGTTCAAAGAACTCCGGCTTATTAGTGATTCCCAGAGCCCAAAAAAAGTCTGCGGGCTGTAGAGCGTTTTCTATTCGGGCTCCAGCACTATGGAATGCCCTCCCGGTAACAGTTAGAGATGCTACCTCAGTAGAAACATTTAAGTCCCATCTCAAAACTCATTTGTATACTCTAGCCTTTGAATAGCCCCCCTTTTTTAGACCAGTTGATCTGCCGTTTCTTTTCTTTTCTCCTCTGCTCCCCCCTATCCCTTGTGGAAGGGGAGACACACAGATCCGGTGGCCATGGATGGGGTGCTGGCTGTCCGGGGTCGGGACCCGGGGTGGACCGCTCGCCTGTATATCGGTTGGGAACATCTCTGCGCTGCTGACCCGTCTCCGCTCGGGATGGTTTCCTGCTGACCCCACTGTGGACTGGACTCTTACTGTTATGCTGGATCCACTATGGACTGGACTCTCACAATATTATGTTAGACCCACTCGACATCCATTGCATTCGGTCTCCCTAGAGGGGGGGGGGGGGTTACCCACATATGCGGTCCTCTCCAAGGTTTCTCATAGTCATTCACATCGACGTCCCACTGGGGTGAGTTTTTCCTTGCCCTTATGTGGGCTATACCGAGGATGTCGTTGTGGCTTGTGCAGCCCTTTGAGACACTTGTGATTTAGGGCTATATAAATAAACATTGATTGATTGATTGATTGATTATCCGACATCTCTATACCTAACCTACTTACAGTTTAACACGGGGGTCAGCAACCCGCGGCTCTTGAAGGAAAAAAGGATAGAAAATGGAAAAAGATGGGAAAAAATATTGTTTTTGTTTCAGTATGTTTTTTGTTTGAGGACAAACATGACACAAACCTTCCCAATTGTTAGAAAGCCCACTGTTTAATATGTTTGTGTGTATGCTTCACTGATGAGACCATTTGGTGAACATCGTTATGTCCTACTAATTTCGGCTGTTCTCGAACTCACCATGGTGAGGACTGATGCAACAGTTTGTTTACATGTACAATCTTCCACTCCTTTGTCTCGTTTTGTCCACCAAACGTTTTATGCTGTGCGTGAATGCACAAAGGTGCACTTTGTTGACGTTACTGACTTGTTGGAGTGCTAATCCGGCATATTTGGTCAGTGCATGACTGCATGCTAATCAATGCTAACATGCTATTTAGGCTAGCTGTATGTACATATTGCATCATTATGCTTCATGTGTAGGTATATTTGAGCTAATTTAATATCCTTTACATTCATCCTCTTTGTATATAATTTAGTTTTGCAACATCTGTATGGAATATTGGCTGCATTTCAGATAGTTCTTCCAGACCACAGCAAATGTTACCTAGCTTGCCAAAGATTGAAATGTTGTGATGTCAAAAAAAAAATCTATGTGTTCATAGTAGTATCGACTAGGTACACTCCTGTACTTGGTATCTTTACAGTGGATGTTAGGTGTAGATCCACCAATGGCGTTTGTTTACATTTTGACGCCGGTGAGCTACGGTGTGTAGTGAAGCATGTTTAGCTATTCCTCGTCCTGCAGGGATGATACTTTTAAGAAACGTACTTT
This sequence comes from Nerophis lumbriciformis, assembly GCF_033978685.3. Lineage (NCBI taxonomy): Eukaryota > Metazoa > Chordata > Actinopteri > Syngnathiformes > Syngnathidae > Nerophis > Nerophis lumbriciformis. The sequence continues at coordinate 49,045,037 of NC_084550.2, read as the reverse complement.
ATTTGTCGCCATGGAGACAAGGATTAGTGATTTAGAAGTAGCTACAACACTGCAGACTGCGGATGGACTTTAGCCGCTAGCTAGCTAGCCATGTCTTAAAGCACCTCTTCCTGAGGGCGTTTCAGTGTTATAACTTCACCTTTATCCAGTGGTTCTTAACCTGGGTTCGATCGGCAGAGGTCAAGACACACCTGACTCATTGTGTAAATACTAGCCCCGTTTCCATATGAGTTGGTAAATTGTGTTTGATGTAAATATAAACGGAATACAATGATTTGCAAATCATTTTCAACCCATATTCAGTTGAATTTGCTACAAAGACAAAATATTTGATGTTCAAACTGATAAACATTTTTTTTTTTTTGCAAATAATCATTAACTTTAGAATTTGATGCCAGCAACACGTGACAAAGAAGTTGGGAAAGGTGGCAATAAATACTGATAAAGTTGAAGAATGCTTATCAAACACTTATTTGGAACATCCCACAGGTGAACAGGCAAATTGGGAACAGGTGGGTGCCATGATTGGGTATAAAAGTAGATTCCATGAAATGCTCAGTCATTCACAAACAAGGATGGGGTGGGGGTCACCACTTTGTCAACAAATGCGTGAGCAAATTGTTGAACAGCTTTCTCAACCAGCTATTGCAAGGAATTTAGGGATTTCACCATCTACGGTCTGTAATATCATCAAAAGGTTCAGAGAATCTGGAGAAATCACTGCACGTAAGCAGCTAAGCCCGTGACCTTCGATCCCTCAGGCTGTACTGCATCACCTACCCAGTGGCCAAGTGGTTAGAGTGTCCGCCCTGAGATCGGTAGGTTGTGAGTTCAAATCCCGGCCGAGTCATACCAAAGACTATAAAAATGGGACCCATTACCTCCCTGCTTGGCACTCAGCATCAAGGGTTGGAATTGGGGGTTAAATCACCAAAATGATTCCCGGGCGCGGCCACCGCTGCTGCCCACTGCTCCCCTCACCTCCCAGGGGGTGATCAAGGGTGATGGGTCATCACTTGGGCTCAGGAACACTTGAGAAACCCACTTTCAGTAACTACAGTTGGTCGCTACATCTGTAAGTGCAAGTTAAAACTCTCCTATGCAAAGCGAAAACCGTTGATCAACAACACCCAGAAACGCCGTCGGCTTCGCTGGGCCTGAACTCATCTAAGATGGACTGATACAAAGTGGAAAAGTGTTCTGTGGTCTGACGAGTCCACATTTCAAATTGTTTTTGGAAACTGTGGACGTCGTGTCCTCCTGACCAAAGAGGAAAAGAACCATCCGGATTGTTATAGGCGCAAAGTGTAAAAGACATCATCTGTGATGGTATGGGGGTGTATTAGTGCCCAAGACATGGGTAACTTACACATCTGTGAAGGTGCCATTAATGCTGAAAGGTACATACAGGTTTTGGAGCAACATATGTTGCCATCCAAGCAACGTTACCATGGACGCCCCTGCTTATTTCAGCAAGACAATGCCAAGCCACGTGTTACATCAACGTGGCTTCATGGTAAAAGAGTGCGGGTACTAGACTGGCCTGCCTGCAGTCCAGACCTGTCTCCCATCGAAAATGTGTGGCGCATTATGAAGCCTAAAATACCACAACGGAGACCCCCGGACTGTTGAACAACTTAATCTGTACATCAAGCAAGAATGGGAAAGAATTCCACCTGAGAAGCTTAAAAAACGCGTCTCCTCAGTTCCCAAACGTTTACTGAGTGTTGTTAAAAGGAAAGGCCATGTAACACAGTAGTGAACTACTTTGGCACATGTTGCAGCCATGAAATTCTAAGTTAATTGTTATTTGCAAAAGAAAAATAAAAGTTTATGAGTTTGAACATCAAATATGTTGTCTTTGTAGTGCATTCAATTGAATATGGGTTGAAAAGGATTTGCAAATCATTGTATTCCGTTTATATTTACATCTAACACAATTTCCCAACTCATATGGAAACGGGGTTTGTAAAAACTTCTCCCTATCGGCGTATTACGGATACGGCAACAGCAGAAGTCACACATTGTCGTGAGTTTATGCACTGTGTTGGTTTTGTTGTTTGAACAAGGTGATGTTCATGCACGGTTCATTTTGTGCACCAGTAATAAAACATGGTAACACTTTAGTCTGGGGAACATATTCACCATTAATTAGTTGCTTATTAACATGCAAATTAGTAACATATTGGCTCTTAACTAGTCATTATTAAGTACTTATTAATGCCTTATTAATGGCCTTATCAAAACCCTAACCCTCTAACCCTGGCCCTAACCCTCTAACCCTAACCCTAACCAAATAAGTCTAAATTAAGTCTTTGTTACTTAGAATATGTTCCCCATACTAAAGTGTTACCAAAAACATATAACTTTGTCTTGAATTTGAAAAAAAAAAAAAAAATATTTTTCACTAAAGAAGGGTTCGGTGAATGCGCATATGAAACTGGTGGGGTTCGGTACCTCCAACAAGGTTAAGAGCCACCGCCTTTATCGTTAGTTTTTAAGCCAAAATGCGTCCGTTCTCCCTTTTCTGTCCACACACTGTGTCTGCTGGTAAGTACTCAGTGATTGTGCGCTGCCGAACATGCCACGACGTGACGACGACGGGCAGGCGGGGGGTTTGGGCGACCGGTACTTTTTGGAGGTGGTATAGTACGGAATATGATTCATTAGTATCGCGGTACTATACTAATACCGGTATACCATACAACCCTAATTCATTGTTTTAAAGCCACGTTAATTGGCAAAGCACATCAGGTTCAGATCCAGGTCAAAAAATATTTATTTTAGAGATGATGCAGTCACAAACTGACACCTTGTTTTGACATAGCCTTCCATTCTTCCTGGCTGCAGGCACGTGTGAGCGTGTGCTGCACACAAACTGCAAGTGGAATTCTCCCTCAAGACCACGCATCTCCTTCTGCAGAGTCTGCATGTGCTGACTGAGGGAACAGGCGGCATGCTAGTGGCTGGATTATGAAGACACCAGAGAGCTCAAGTAAAGGGATAGGAGTATCAAAGCTTGGAACGGCTCTGTGATGGCCATCAAAGACTTCCAATGCCATTTTTGGCATCCCACAGGATTGGCCTCTTATATAAGAACACACAACTAACAGCGCTCAGGGAGTGTGGGCGGCTGAGCTAAATATTCCTCTCAAATGTCCCCCTTTTGACTGTATACATCTCTCGATGGACCATCTTAATTGCATCTCCTTTTCTGCGCTCTTCTTCGGCCTCATTCAAGAGCTCCAAAGGATAACGGCATTCCTGTTTGTATGCATGCATGTGCATTTATGCATGCATGAGCTAATCTATGCTCGTGAATGGGGAAAGTAATGTAGGGTGGTTTTCATATCCATTCATACACTCAGGGGAGTCAATCAAAGACACTTGATGGGAACGAGCATGGTTTCATTATCCCTGGCAGGTTTGGCAGGTGGATCCTACACACCGTGGTCACACAGTCGTGGTCAAAAGTTTACATACACTTGTAAAGAACATAATGTCATGGCTGTCTTGAGTTTCCAATAATTTCTACAACTGTTTTTTTTTGTGATAGAGTGACTGTTGGTCACAAAAAAACATTCATGAAGTTTGGTTCTTTTATGAATTTATTATGGGTCTACTGAAAATGTGACCAAATCTGCTGGGACAAAAGTATACATACAGCAATGTTAATATTTGGTTACAAGTTTTACTGCAATAAAGCGCTTTTGGTAGCCATCCACAAGCTTCTGGTTGAATTTCTGACCACTCCTTTTGACAAAATTGGTGCAGTTCAGCTAAATGTGTTGGTTTTCTGACATGGACTTGTTTCTTCAGCATTGTCCACCTGTTTAAGTCAGGACTTTGGGAAGGCCATTCTAAAACCTTATTCGAGCCTGATTTAGCCATTCCTTTACCACTTTTGACCTGTGTTTGGGGTCATTGTCCCGTTGGAACACCCAACTGCGCCCAAGACCCAACCTCCGGGCTGATGATTTTAGGTTGTCCTGAAGAATTTAGAGGTAATCCTCCTTTTTCATTGTCCCATTTACTCCAAACATATTGCTGGGTATTGTGGCCAAACAGCTCAATTTTTGTTTCATCTGACATCACATGGACAAAATACGACCTTCTGAAGGAACGTTCTGTGGTCAGATGAAACAAACATTGAGCTGTTTGGCCACAATACCCAGCAATATGTTTGGAGGAGAAAAGGTGAGGCCTTTAATCCCAGGAACACCACCCATACCGTCAAGCATTAAAGATAAGCTGACTCAATTTAAGATATTGAATAGATTGTATTTTACATCTTCTCAGCTGTTTAAAATTGGTGTAGTAGATAGCAAGTTATGTATGAAGTGTCGGGCAGCTGAGGGAACTCTTGTTCATTCATTGTGGGAATGTCAGAGAATAAAAGAGTTATGGTTGAAAACAACAAAAGAAGCAATCACATTCCTTAATATAAACATCCCAATGACACTGCAAACTTGTATTCTTGGGGATCTACATCAATTTAGTGATGTGTCATCAAAGAGTAAAAATGCTTTTCTTTCAATATGCATAATAACAAAAAGGGTAATATTTAAAAGATGGATAGCTGTTGATAGTCCAACTCATACTGACTGGTACACACAAGCTATGGAGATGATATCAGTAGAACAAACTGCATTTAGTTTAGATAATAATGAGTCATATATTGGAATATTGGATCCATTATTTGAATTTGTTTCAACTAATAAATGAACCAAAATATGACTTACTATATCTTTGTGGAAAATGTTGGACGCGGTGTGTTGTCGGGCTTATGGGATGTGATGCAAGTGTAAGCCACTGTGACACACTATTGTTCATTTCTAATTTTTTTAGTATTTTTTATTAATGTTTTTAATGATGATATCAATGAGGTTTTTTTTTAATCACTGCTATTTTGAAATTGTTACTAATATTGATGCTGTTGTCGATAATGTTCATTTTTGTTTCACTACATTTGGATTTGTGTGTCCTCAATTGCTCTCAATTGCTCTGTTTATTGTTGTTCTTAATGTTGCTGGGACGGGTTTGGTTTTGGAACTGGATTGCATGGTTGTGTATTGTTTTGTTGATTGATTGATAAATTCATTAAAAAAAAAAAAAAAAAAAAAAATATATATATATATATATATATATATATATACGACTTCACATGGACAAAATACGACCTCCTGGAGGAAAGTTCTGTGGTCAGATGAAACAAACATTGAGCTGTTTGGCCACAATACCCAGCAATATGTTTGGAGGAGAAAAGGTGAGGCCTTTAATCCCAGGAACACCAGTACTACCGTCAAGCATGGTGGTGGTAGTATTATGCTCTGGGCCTGTTTTGCTGCCAATGGAACTGGTGCTTTACAGAGAGTAAATGGGACAATGAAAAAGGAGGATTACCTCTAAATTCTTCGGGACAACCTAAAATCATCAGCCCGTAGGTTGGGTCTTGGGCGCAGTTGGGTGTTCCAACAGGACAATGACTCCAAACACACGTCAAGACTGGTAAAGGAATGGTTAAATCAGGCTAGAATTAAGGTTTTAGAATGGCCTTCCCAAAGTCCTGACTTAAATGTGTGGACAATGCTGAAGAAACAAGTCCATGTCAGAAAACCAACACATTTAGCTGAACTGCACCAATTTTGTCAAGAGGAGTGGTCAAAAAATCAACCGGAAGTTTGTGGATGGCTACCAAAAGCACTTTATTGCAGTGAAACTTGCCAAGGGACATGTAACCAAATATTAACATTGCTGTATGTATACTTTTGACCTAGCACATTTGGTAACATTTTCAATAGACCCATAATACATTCATAAAAGAACCAAACTTCATGAATGTTTTTTGTGACCAACGAGTATGTGCTCCAATCACTCTATCACAAAAAAATAAGAGTTGTAGAAATGATCGGAAACTCAAGACAGCCATGACATTATGTTCTTTACAAGTGTATGTAAGTACTTTGTGTAGCACATCGAGCGCGCTGCACAACATCATGCTGTAGATCATCTTCTCTCAATATACGATCTTTGGTCATGCACAGCCCGCTACAAATCCAACAACATAACGCAAAGATATATTCGCAACCAAAACTGCATATATATATATATATATATATATATATATATATATATATACACACATATATATACATATATATATATACACGTATATATATATATATATATATATATATATATATATATATACCGGTATATATATATATATATATATATATATATATATATATACCGGTATATATATATATATATATATATATATATATATATATATATATATATATATATATATATACACACATATATATATACACACACATATATATATATATATATACATATGTATACATATATATATATATATATATATACATATATATATATATATATATATATATATATATATATATATATATATATATATATATATATATATATATATATATATCATCCTCTCTCAATGTACAATCTTTGGTCATGCACAGCCCTCTACATATATATATATATATATATATATATATATATATATATATATATATATATATATATATATGCAGTTGTGGTTGCAAATATATCTTTGCGTTATGTTGTTGGATTTGTAGCGGGCTGTGCATGACCAAAGATCATATATTGAGAGAGGATGATCTACAGCATGATGTTGTACAGCGTGCACGGTGTGCTACACAAAGTTTGTTTAATAGGCTGAAGTTTAGCGTATCAATAAAAAAAGTGGACTGTCATGCTGATTGTCAAAGATGTTAGATAATATAACACGTGATAATTCTCCCTTAATGAAAGCTTTTATTATGGGCCTGCTGCAATGGAAGCGCCCCTTTACATGCAAGCAGCCTATATTATTATTGCTCACTACGAGACGAACCGGCCAACGAACCCCACATACGTTATACCGTCGGAAAGGTCTCATTCGTGTCGATGGCGGAAATCTAAATTGGGAACATTTCGTGTTACCATGGCAACGCTATTCACAAACAAACAAAAAATGGGCCAATTAAATGGGTACGCACCTTTTGTCTAATACGAGACGAACGGGCCAACGAACCCCCACATATGTTATACCGTCGGAAAGGCTGTTAACTTATCATGTTCACGTTAGCTTGCTAGCATGCTAAAAGTAGCATGCTAACTTTTTGAGCTACTTTTGTTACCGTTTAGCCCAGAGTCACATAACTTGGTATGTGACACTTGTTAACTGTGAGCATCCAAAATATAGCATGCTAGCAAGCTAACGTAAGCTTGTTAACTTTTTCATCTATTTTTACACTTTTTTTTTTCTATTTCCGCAGCCATACACATTTGAGTCGTATAACTTGGTATGTGAAACATGCTGAATGTTATCATGCTATCGTTAGCACACATGCTAAGTGTTAGCATTTTTATGTAAACATGCTACTGTTTTAGGCTACCTCTGTGGCTCATTTTGTACAGTTACACCTAAAACTCACGGATTCGGACACTCGGCACCATCTAATAAGCACGGCGGCTTCCGGCGATCCCCGGCCAGAGGTCTAGGGCAGTGGTTCTCAAATGGGGGTACGCGTACTCCTGGGGGTACTTGAAGGTATGCCAAGGGGTACGTGAGATTTTTTTTAAATATTCTAAAAATAGTAACAATTCAAAAATCCTTTATAAATATATTTATTGAATAATACTTCAACAAAAAAGGAATAAAAGGAATGTAAGTTCATAAACTGAGGTAGGCTATTCCATTCATTGCCATAAACCCAGAGTTTCCCCCATGCCATGATGGTTTGACCCTCACTAAAATGTCTGTCAAAAAGAACTGTGAAAAGAAATGCAACAATGCAATATTCAGTGTTGACAGCTAGATTTTTTTGTGGACATGTTCCATAAATATCGATGTTAACGATTTCTTTTTTTGGTGAAGAAATGTTTAGAATTAAGTTCATGAATCCAGATGGATCTCTATTACAATCCCCAAAGAGGGCACTTTAAGTTGATGTGTAGAAATCTTTACTTATAATTGAATCACTTGTTTATTTTTCAACAAGTTTTTAGTTACTTTTATATCTTTTTTTCTAAATAGTTCAAGAAAGACCACTACAAATGAGCAACATTTTGCACTGTTATACAATTTAATAAATCAGAAACTGATGACATAGTGCTGAATTTTACTTATTTATCTCTTTTTTTCCAACCAAAAATGCTTTGCTCTGATTAGGGGGTACTTGAATTAAAAAAATGTTCACAGGGGGTACATCACTGAAAATAGGTTGAGAACCACTGGTCTAGGGCACAGATAGCAGGCCAATAAACATTTCCATTTTCAATTTTTATGGTTATTTATATGGTGTCGGGATTTCAGCCTTTCATTGCTTCTCTTGGACGACCAATTTTTGACCTCGGTATTTGTCCAATCCTGGTTCTGGCCCTGGCCCTGGCCCCACCCACTACTCTGTAATGATGTCAACATGCATGGTGGGTCCGTCAGTAAAGTGTAGAGCTTGACGTACTGTACGCGTTCCTCAGTTTTTCCAGAACGGTCTGTTTTGCGCAAAAGCATTTTTAATCGGACCAGTTGGAAGATGGCTTTGATGAAGTCCTTCCTCATGGGAATCACTTTGATAAACGGAGGCAGACTTGTTTACCCTTCCATCTCGTGTCCACATGTAAGCGATGCACACAGTCTAATATGCCGCAGACAACATCCGAACTCACCATCTTCTGCACTTACACCGATTGCAGTCTGCTCCACTCCTGAATATCAGATTAGAGCAAATTACACAAGCGTTCTCAAGGTGAAAAGTTGAGTGACTGCCTCCTGAATTTAAATCGGCGAGCCAAGGACGGCTGCTGCCGGCCTGAAAGCCTTCCTGTTCCATCAGATGATTTCATTCCGTGTGCGAGGAAGGGGGGAGTGCGAGAAAGAATCTGTGCGGCTCACTCCACATATTCGTCTAATCGTGTCTTAACTAAAGAGGCTTTGCTAAAAGACTTCTTAAATGCTACCAACAGGGCTCACATCCCGATTGAGCTTATAAAGTGGTGTCATCAAGAGGACCCTATATGGACTACTTACTGTACATTACAGTCTTGTATCGATTTGTGTTGCAAGAAGTCATGTCATCTAAGTGGGCTCCTAAGCGTAGTTTAGACACAACACTGCTGCTGTAACACGAGTAGTCTGTGCTTGGCACAGCATGACAAGTAGTTACAAAACAGAGAATGCTCTGCACTCATTATTTCATCACACAAACATGTACACTCCTGTGTTTTTCCTGATTTGCTGCATTACCGTATTTTCCGGACTATAAGGCGCACTTAAAATAATTTTTTCCCCCTCAAAACTCGACAGTGCGCCTTATAACCCGGTGTGCCGAGGGTACAGAAAAATTCTGGTTTTGCTTACCGACCTCGAAGCAATTTTATTTGGTATATGATAAGTGTGACCAGTAGATGGCTGTCAAACATAAGACATAGGTGTAGACTGCAATATGATGGCAATATGACTCAAGTAACACCAACATTTGATATGTTCCATTGAAAATATAGAATATTACACACGGCGCTCAAAAATCTATCAAAATGTTTTAGTACGACTTTGGTAAGCTATGATGCCGCACCGCTTAAATGATTGCACTGTGCTTCAACATATGAGTATTATTATGGTGTGTGTATAAGGTAAGACATATTATCTGGCGTTTTGTTTCGCAATATTATGCAAAAGCATCTTTTCTTACCTTCTGGTACCTGCTGATCTATATTTGGGATCTGCATAAATCTTGAAAAATTGCGCACGTACACAGACTTTGTAGTTCGTGTCGACGCCGTAGTCGATAAGCTTCTTCTTTTTGTCTATCTTCTTGTTATGGGACATTCATCCTCCACTGTTGCCATTTCTAATATAAAGTAGTGTAAAGTTCTTCCTTATATCTGTCAGTAAACTCGCCATGAAAGCGCTAAAACATACCGGTGTAGTGAGTTTACATTATTCACCCAAGGACCTTTAGTTATTAGAGAGTTCCGGTCGGACGGTTTTTCACGGGACACATTTCCGGCGTTGTTGTTGTTTCCGGATGAGGAGATGCTGCTCCGTTATTGATTGAAGTAAAGTTTGAATGTGATTAAAACAATTAGCTCCATCTTTTGACACTTCTTCCACTCCCGTCCTTGCATGCTACACCGCTACAACAAAGATGACGGGGAAAAGACACTGTCGAAGGTGAGCCACGTAAATAAGACCGCCCACAAAACGGCGCATCCTGAAGCGTCTTGAAGATGGTCTGTAAAACATAATCTATGCAATATTTTGATCAAAAAACCACCATTACATGTTATGTAGACCACAAGGAAATATTTTCAATTGAAAAAAAATAAATAATAATATGACTCCTTTAATGCGCCCTATAATCCGGTGCGCCTTATATATGAAAAAAAGATCGAAAATAGACCATTCATTGGCAGTGCGCCCTATGGTCCGGAAAATACGGTATTGGAAGTTTTTCTGTTGCTAGGTTGCATATGACGTCACATCCGTTTTTCTTCTTCGTGGGTTAATTCACACGATGGTCAAACAGCTAGAGCGTAGCATTAAAACAAGTGATAGAGAGTGTAGAGTTTGAGCAGAAAATGCCATATTACTGTTCTGTTCTTTGGTGTTACAGTCGTTCAAATAGAGAGATAGGAAAGAGCTTTCACAGAGTCCCGAAAGAAGTGGTTCAATAAGGTAATAAAGTCAAGGGGAAAAAAATTGTTCGCCAAAGAAAATGGCTCCTAAAAATATCACTGTTATCATCTTGTGGAATACAATCAGACAATTCTCGTGTCTGCAGCAATCGCTTTGTAAAATGTTTGTTTGAACATTTGATGTGTTTGAGAAACTTTCTGTGTTTCTCTACTATCTTAGTAGTGTTTGAGAGCAGAATTGAACATAGAGATAGAACAAGAGATTGCATTAGTTTGTAAACAGGTCCGACTTACTGCCGGCAATGCGGACCTAGCTCTGACACTGATCATACAGGGAGCAACAATCGGACAGTCCGATACCCCATACTCTCTGAGCACAACCCACAGGACTTCCCGGGGGACACGGTCGAATGCCTTCTCCGAGTCCACAAAGCACATGTAGACTGGTTGGGCAAACTCACATGCACCCTCAAGGACCCTGCCGAGAGTATAGAGCTGGTCCACAGTTCCACGACCAGAAGAAAAACCACACTGTTCCTCCTAAATCCGAGGTTCGACTATCCGGCGTAGCCTCCTCTCCAGTACACCTGAATAGACCTTACCGGGAAGGCTGAGGAATGTGATCCCACGATAGTTGGAACACACCCTCCGGTTCCCCTTGTTAAAGAGAGGAACCACCACCCCGGTCTGCCAATCCAGAGGTACCGCCCCCAATGTCCACACAATGTTGCAAAGTCTTGTCAACCAAGACAACCCCACAGCATCCAGAGCCTTAAGGGACTCCGGGCGGATCTCATCCACCCACGGGGCCTTGCCACCGAGGAGCTTTTTAACTACCTCGGCAACCTTAGCCCCAGAAATAGGGGAGCCCACCACAGATTCCCCATGGAATTGTTTCCTCATAGGAAGACGTATTGGTGGGATTGAGGAGGTATAAAGTCTATCCTATCCTATCCGAAACTAATTATATAGAGTATGTATTGCTTATTATATTCATATATAATATAATTTGTGTATTTATATTGTCATTATTAAGATGAGTACTTATGAATAGATTTTAAAATACACAGATTACATTCTTTCAAAAAAGTTACATTTTTGTCATATTGTACCATATTATTGATGTAAAGCACTGTGATTTATAAATAAATGATAAATGATAAATGGGTTGTACTTGTATAGCGCTTTTCTACCTTCAAGGTACTCAAAGCGCTTTGACACTACTTCCACATTTACCCATTCACACACACATTCACACACTGATGGAGGGAGCTGCCATGCAAGGCGCTAACCAGCACCCATCAGGAGCAAGGGTGAAGTGTCTTGCTCAGGACACAACGGACATGACGAGGTTGGTACTAGGTGGGGATTGAACAAGGGACCCTCGGGTCGCGCACGGCCACTCTTCCACTGCGCCACGCCGTCCCATCTTATCTTCATCTTGTTGCGTATTAAAACAATATAATCTAAATAGACTAAATAGATCACATTTCATCAAACATATATTAACGTTGTTGCCCTAGGGTAAACTGGGTAACACATGGCACACTGACAAAGCTTAACCCATTTTTACTATAACAATCTACAAGGTTAATATAGTTGGCTTGTCTTTCCTCCCCTCCATTAATCTGCTTTCTTTTGTATCTCTAGTTATCATTACATATATGTATTGTTGTATTTGAAACAATTGTATTGTTGATAATAGAGGTAATTATTGTTATTATTCATTATCAACAGTGCTATTTCTATTGGTATTTGTATTGCTCCTGTCATGACTGGGTCCGGGGTGTGTGCTTTTCCAGGATGCAACGGAAAGTTGGCACGGGCGAGACGGGAATTAAGGTACATGAT
>NC_084550.2:48985000-49025000 GCF_033978685.3 Nerophis lumbriciformis | reverse complement strand
CCCTATTTCCACCCTATTTTACTGGCGACTTCTGCTTCCACATTTTTCAACGCATTTCAACCGTTCCACCCTCAAAACATTCCTCTTAATTAGGACAAAAAATGAATACGTTTTTTTTAACTGGAAGAAATTCCTGAATTTCCAGGAATTACGTTATACAATTTCTCAATTCAACATGTTACAACTTCAACATTTCTTGACCGATTTGAAAAATTTCAATAACAACCATTTCAACTCATTCAGAACATTCAGGTTTTTTACCATTTTCAAAAAATGTCCCGCTTTTCCCGAAATTCCCAAATTTTTGGGAAATTCCCATTGAAATCAATGGGACATTCTTCAAAGTTCCACAACTCTAACATTTTTCATCTGATTCAAATTGTTACAACTTGAAAATATTCAGCCTGTTTGGGAATTGTGTGCTCTACTTCAACAATTCTAAAAAAAAAAAATCCAGGATTCCCCATAATTTATTTTTAATTTTTTTTATTTTCCCCATTCAAAATGAATTGTCCATTTTTCAAACTTCCACAATTCCCACATTTTTCAACCGATTCAAACCGTTCCAACTTCAAACTGTTCAGCCTATTCGGGAATTGTGGGCTTTTCCTTGACAAATTTTAAAAAATTCCCAGATTTCTGGGACATTTTTCCCATTTAAAATGAATTGGCCATTTTTCAAACTTTCACCATTTCCATATATTTTAACCGATTCAAACAATTCCACCTTCAACACATTCTGGAAAGCCTTATTTCTACCCTTTTTTTTCTGGCGGCTACTCCTTTCACAGTTTTCAACGCATTTCAACCGTTCCACGGTCAAAACATTCCTCTTAATTAGGACAAAAAACGAAGTTGTTTTTTAAACTGGAAAAATTCCAGTTTTTCCTGAAATTCCAGGAATTCTGTAATACAATTTCTCATTTCAACATGTTACTACTTCAACATTTCTCGACCGATCTGAAACATTTCAACAACCATTTCAACTCATTCAAAACATTCAAGTTTTTTACCATTTTCAAAAAATGTCCCGCTTTTCCCGAAATTCCCAAAATGTTTGGAAATTCCCATTTAACTGAATAGGACATTCTTCAAAGTTCCACAACTCCCACATTTTTCATCTGATTCAAACTGTTACAACTTGAAAATATTCAGCCTGTTTGGGAATTGTGTGCTCTACTTCAACAATTAAAAAAAAAAAATTCCCGGATTTCCCATAATTCCTTTTTTTTTTTTCATTGTCCCCATTCAAAATGAATTTTTCAAACTTCCACAATCCCCACATTTTTCAACCGATTCAAACCATTCCAACTTCAAACTGTTCAGCCTATTCGGGAATCACGGGCTTTCCCTTGAAAAATAAAAAAAAATTCTCAGATTTCCAGGTTGTCCGGGACATTTTTCCCGTTTAAAATGAATTGGCCATTTTTCAAACTTTCACCCTATCCAAATTTTTTTAACCTATTCAAACCATTCCACATTCAACACATCCTGGAAAGCCCTATTTCCACCCTATTTTTCTGGCGACTACTCCTTCCACATTTTTCAACGCATTTCAACCGTTCCACCCTCAAAACATTCCTCTTAATTAGGATAAAAAACAAAGTTGTTTTTTTAACTGGAAAAATTCCTGGTTTTCCCGAAATTCCAGGAATTCCGTAATACAATTTCTCAATTCAACATGTTACTACTTCAACATTTCTCGACCGATCTGAAAAATTTCAACAACCATTTCAACTCATTCAGAACATTCAGTTTTTTTTACCATTTTCAAAAAATGTCCCGCTTTTCCCGAAATTCCCAAAATGTTTGGAAATTCCCATTTAAATGAATGGGACATTCTTCAAAGTTCTACAATTCCCACAATTTTCATCTGATTCAAACTGTTACAACTTGAAAATATTCAGCCTGTTTGGGAATTGTGTGCTCTACTTTGGCTACCCCTGTGGTCAATTTTAAATGTGCTTTATAAATAAAGTTGATTTGATTTGATTTGATTTCAACAATAAAAAAAAAAAATTCCCGGATTTCCCATAATTCCTTTTTTTTTTTTTCATTGTCCCCATTCAAAATGAATTGTCCATTTTTCAAACTTCCACAATCCCCACATTTTTCAACCGATTCAAACCGTTCCAACTTCAAACTGTTCAGCCTATTCGAGAATCGCGGGCTTTTCCTTGACAAATTTCTAAAAATCCCCAGATTTTCCGGTTTTTCGGGACATTTTTCCCGTTTAAAATTTATTGGCCATTTTTCAAACTTTAATCCTTTCCAAATTTTTTTACCTATTCAAACCATTCCACCTTCAACACATCCTGGAAAGCCTTATTTCTACCCTTTTTTTTTCTGGTGACTACTCCTTTCACAGTTTTCAACGCATTTCAACCGTTCCATGATCAAAACATTCCTCTTAATTAGGACAAAAAACGAAGTTGTTCTTTAAACTGGAAAAATTCCAGTTTTTCCCGAAATTCCAGGAATTCTGTAATACAATTTCTCAATTCAACATGTTACTACTTCAACATTTCTTGACCGATCTGAAACATTTCAACAACCATTTCAACTCATTCAAAACATTCAAGTTTTTTACCATTCTCAAAAAATGTCCCGCTTTTTCTGAAATTCCCAAATTTTGGGGAAATTCCCATTGAAATCAATGGGACATTCTTCAAAGTTCCACAACTCCTACATTTTTCATCTGATTCAAACAGTTACAGCTTCAAAATATTCAGCCTGTTTGGGAATTGTGTGCTTTACCTCAACAATCTAAAAAAAAAAATTCCCGGATTTCCCATAATTCCTTTTTTTTTTTTTTTTCTTTTTTTTTTTCAAACTTCCACGATTCCCACATTCTTCAACCGATTCAAACCCTTCCACCTTCAACACTTTCAACTCATCTTGGACATTCAAACTAACACTTTCCCAGGTTCCGAACCAAATTACGGTTATCCTGGAAATTCTAACTCCATCCATCCATCCATCTTCTTCCGCTTATCCGAGGTCGGGTCGCGGGGGCAGCAGCTTAAGCAGGGAAGCCCAGACTTCCCTCTCCCCAGCCACTTCGTCCAGCTCCTCCCGGGGGATCCCGAGGCGTTCCCAGGCCAGCCGGGAGAGATAGTCTTCCCAGCGTGTCCTGGGTCTTCCCCGTGGCCTCCTACCGGTCGGATGTGCCCGAAACACCTTCCTAGGGAGGCGTTCGGGTGGCATCCTGACCAGATGCCCGAACCACCTCATCTGACTCCTCTCGATGTGGAGGAGCAGCGGCTTTACTTTGAGCTCCCCCCGAATGACAGAGCTTCTCACCCTATCTCTAAGGGAGAGCCCCGCCACTCGGCGGAGGAAACTCATTTCGGCCGCTTGTACCCGTGATCTTGTCCTTTCGGTCATGACCCAAAGCTCATGACCATAGGTGAGGATGGGAACGTAGATCGACCGGTAAATCAAGAGCTTTGCCTTCCGGCTCAGCTCCTTCTTCACCACAACGGATCGATACAGCGTCCGCATTACTGAAGACGCCGCACCGATCCGCCTGTCGATCTCACGATCCACTCTTCCCCCACTCGTGAACAAGACTCCGAGGTACTTGAACTCCTCCACTTGGGGCAAGATCTCCTCCCCAACCCGGAGATGGCACTCCACCCTTTTCCGGGAGAGAACCATGGACTCGGACTTGGAGGTGCTTGCAGTCGCTTCACACTCGGCTGCGAACCGATCCAGCGAGAGCTGAAGATCTTGGCCGGAGGAAGCCATCAGGACCACATCATCTGCAAATAGCAGAGACCTAATCCTGCAGCCACCAAACCAGATACCCTCAACGCCCTGACTGCGCCTAGAAATTCTGTCCATAAAGGTTATGAACAGAATCGGTGACAAAGGGCAGCCTTGGCGGAGTCCAACCCTCACTGGAAACGTGTCCGACGTACTGCCGGCAATGCGGACCAAGCTCTGACACTGATTATATAGGGAGCGAACTGCCACAATAAGACAGTCCGTTACCCCATACTCTCTGAGCACTCCCCACAGGACTTCCCGGGGTACACGGTCGAATGCCTTCTCCAAGTCCACAAAGCACATGTAGACTGGTTGGGCAAACTCCCATGCACCCTCAAGGACCCTGCCGAGAGTATAGAGCTGGTCCACAGTTCCACGACCAGGACGAAAACCACACTGTTCCTCCTGAATCCGAGGTTCGACTATTCAGTACACCTGAATAGACCTTACCGGGAATTCTAACTCTTCAACATTCAAACTACTCTTACATACATTCTACATTCTATCAGCATTTCAGTTCAACTTCAGCATTGGAGCATTCACACGCAATTCCTTCAGGAGTTGCCTCATCTAGTTGCTTTATAGAGCACGCACCCGGCAACTATCGTGCACTTAATTAAAGGAGCATTGTTTATCGTTCCGTCTTTGTCACTGAGAGCAAGTCCACTACAGACTAAATATGAAGTGTAATCATTCAAACGTGGCTTACGGGGCCGATTTATGATATAAGGGCAACAAGTGCAGGTGCTTTAATCAGTCTATGTGTTTGGCTTAAATAGACGACAAATGGGAACAATTCCCTCGAGTGGAAAGATCGATATTTTTTCATAAAGCAGCTAGTCGGGGGACGAAGGGGGTTTTGTGCAAGAAAGCTGACAGAGAAGCAGTGCTAGAAAGTGAATACACTCACTTTTTCCAAAAAAATACCTGCACAACCTTTTACTGTATATTGTCAGAGCTAGTCATGTTACAACATGTTTATTATTGTGGTTGTATTGTGGTGCTTCATATGGGTTGTTACCAAAATGCTTTGTAAGACAGATGCAGAAGCAAATATTTACAACAAATTTCTGCATAAAAGTGATAATACATCATATTGTAGGTGTTTATTACCCTTGTTTGTTTGTTACATTTGTGTAGTGTTTTGCTTAATTGTAAAATATATCTATGGAGGAGCTGGTCTGAGAAATACAAGAGGAGCGATGTTCATATGTTGTTAATATTCAGTGTTTTATTGTTCATAGTTAATATTGTAAATCCCACTTTCTTTATTTTAGTGTACATTTTGGGTGTCCCATTCAGTAAAAAAACTAAAATTCCATTACGTTCTTTTGAGGTCTGTCATAACTTTTTTAGAACTATATCGGACATTGTGACTTTTGGTATTAGTGTTCCTGGGAAAAAAAGGCACCCAAACTCATACTGTACAGCAGGTTTTTACAGCTAAAAATGTATATATCATGTATACACACATACACATTGGCTCCCCCCAGACACATTTTTTCTCTCTATGTGGCCCCCAAGTTTTAAAATATTTGCCCAGCTCTGATATAGACCTCGATTTACCATTCCCTCTATTTGTGAACTTTTGGATCCAGCTAAATGTGCCTCTGTGTGCAAAACCCTTCATTCATTTATTTGTGCATTCCGCCTGCAGGCAAAAAGCAGGGCACAGTATTTTAGTGAGGAGATGGAGTCCTTGATATGCAGTATTGTATAGCACATTAATATTGTGTTCAAAGTCTACAAAAAGATGGACTTTTGTCAAAGCTGGAACCCATTATTTAAATTTATTTTTTGTTACTATACAAACTTCACAATTTACGAACCCTGTTCAAGAACCAATTAAGTCTTAAATTGGGGTTACACTGTGTACTAAACCAATATGTGTAAATCATAAATAAAATCAGAACATAATAATTTGCAAATCCTTTTCAACATATATTCCATTGAATAGACTGCAAAGACAAGATATTTAATGTTAAAACTGAGAAACAATTTTCTTTTTTTCAGTCCATCTTAGATGAGCTCGGGCACAGCAAAACGTTTCTGGGTGTTGTTGATAAATGGGTTTGGCTTTGCATAGTAGAGTTTTAACTTGCACTTACAGATGTAGCTACCAACTGTAGTTACTGACAGTGGTTTTCTGAAGTGTTCCTGAACCCATGTGGTGATATCCTTTACACACTAATGTCGCTTTTTGATGCAGTACCGCCTGAGAGATCGAAGATCACGGGCATTGCCGCTTACGTGCAGTGATTTCTCCAGGTTCTCTGAACCTTTTGATGATGTTACGAACCGTATATGGTGAAATATCTAAATTCCTTGCAATAGCGAGTTGACAAATGTTGTTCTTGAACAATTTGCTCACGCATTTGTTCACAAAGTGGTGACCCTCGCTCCATCCTTGTTTGTGAATGACTGAGCATTTCATGGAAGCTGCTTTAATACCCAATCATGGCACCCACCTGTTCCCAATTAGCCTGTTCACCTGTGGGATGTTCCAAATAAGTATTTGATGAGCATTCCTCAACTTTCTCAGTCTTTTTTGCCACTTGTGCCAGCTTTTTTTGAAACATGTTGCAGGCATCAAATTCCAAATGAGCTAATATTTGCAAAAAATAACAATGTTTACCAGTTCCAACATTAAATATCTTGTCTTTGTGGTCTATTCAATTGAATATAGGTTGAAAGAGATTATCAAATCATTGTATTCTGTTTTTTTTTACACAACGTACCAACTTCACTGGTTTTGGGTTTTGTAGTATTTATTAAAACCTTCTTGTTTTTCATTACGCTTTACTTCTGTTACTGTATGTAAAAACCTGCACTGCAACAATGTGATTTCCCCAATGTGGGATAAATAAAAGTGTATCCTATCCTATTACAGATATTCTCAAAGTTTTATGATAATTACAAAGATGTTAAATGACTTATTGACAATTAGCTGCTAAATATATTGGTGCTCCTGCAGAGACATTTTGATTGATGGCGGCCACATTGGTCAACCAATCTAGCTAAAATGTCCCGCACAAAATGGAAAAATACGAAAATATTACATGTTATTATGAATGTGTCTGTTACTACATTACATGTTTACTTACGGCATGTAAAAAAATTAAAGATGGAGGTTTTTGGATGTTTTTATAGCGCTTTATAGGCGAAACACTGCAAAAACTAAAATCCAAGTAAGATTAAATATCTCAAAAAAGGGTGATATTTGCTTATTTTATGTCTAATAAGATAATTATTCTCACTAAGCAGATTTTATGTTAGAGTCTTTTACTTGTTTTAAGGGATTTGGTCCTAAATGATCTCAGTAAGATATTACAGCTTGTTGCTGAGATTTGATGACCTATATTGAGTAAAACATGCTTGAAACTAGAATATCAACTGTTGCAAAGCTGTGTCATCAACACTCACAAGTATACAACTACTTTTTTAAAGTAATAATTTCTTATTTCAAGCATGAAAAAAAAAATCATGACTTTGACATAATTGTGTCTGATAATTAAAACAGATGACAGCCAAATGGACTTTGCTGTTTTATTTTCAATGAAACAATAGAAAAGATGTACTCATATAGTAGCACAGTTGGCACAGTACAGTAAACTGACAGTTAATATTTAAACATTTAACATGTGACATTTCTAACAATTTTTAACAGAAATAGTTCATGCACATTCAGATAAATTCCTCAAAATTACAATTAAAATCATTTTGGCCGGGGGCTGTATATATGCGCACTAATTGAAAGAGCACGCATTTGGCGCGATGATGTCATGTTATCGATGGAAAAATGCATTTTTAGACCATATAATTTGCCTGAGCGGCTAGGAGACCCCGAGAGTAACAAGCGGTTGCCTTGTTGCCTTTTTATTAAGAACAATAAATCAGTTTTTAGTATAAGTTTGCTGGTTTCAAGAAATGTAATGCCGAGCGCATATCATTATGTCAGTTATAATGGCACTAGCATTTACTTAATTTAAGAATATTTTTCAACATAGAAAAGTGCACTTATTAGTAAGAATATACTTCTTTTAAGGTATTTTTGGGTTCATTGAGGTTAGCTAATTTTACTTGTTTTGGAAAGTCTTGACAAGGCAAATGTTCTTGTTCTATTGACAGATAATTTTGCTTAGTTCAAATAAAATACCCCTCATTTTTGTATTTTTTTTCCTTGTTTTTGAACACTGACTTTTTGCAGTGAATAGAGCGACTCCCCTTGACTCTATTGTTAGCTGACTTTTGCGAACATTTATTCACGATATAGAATGCAAAAAAAAAAGAAAAACAGATGTGTGCTTGTCTCTTTAAAAAAGCTGGTTTAATTTAAACCAGATTCATGCAATAATTAGCTTTAAAACGGATGCAAATGCAGCAAAGGGGAGTACATTTCAGACTCGTCAGAGTTGCTTAGGATATCTGCACCTCAAATCACCTCGCACAACTCAAAATCCTGCTCTGCAGCACCAGAGTGTCAGGCAGAGTGCATGAAGAAATGACAGTACGTAGCAAAACCACACGCGGGGGGAATAACACGAGCTGAACAAAGTCCAAAAGCGTCTGTGCACCGAGAGAACCTTATGATCCAAGCGTGCCGGCACTATGCTAATCCATCCAACAGCGTCGCATTGTTCCGACACCACGTCCTCATTCCGTCACTCACGCCATTACGGGCTGATGTAACGGCTATGTCACTATAACGAGAGCTTCTTGAAGAAGTTCTCGGGAAATGCAAGAGAAAAGCTTCCAGTTTGCACTAAAATGGCGCGTTAATGAAGGCCTTTGTTCCGATGAGACCTTTACATGCGCGGTCCACCTTAAGGCTGCAGAGAGGACACCCACTGTGCGGACATGTGGGCATGTGCTGCTAAAAATAAAGAGCACGTAATTCCTCCACAGCAAAAACTGCATTAGAAATGTGCGTAGGTCCTCATATACACTATATAGCCAAAAGTATTTGGCCACCCATCCAAATGATGAGAATCAGGTGCAACGTTCCTTCTAAGGTGCGCGCCTGTGCAATTGCGCACTGCTCAAGCGTCCTCTGCAAATCTATGCCACGCACAAAATCAAATAATAAAAATAAGCGCGTAACAATTTTCGACACACGGACACGACAGAGAAAACAGTTTTCGTCATCATTGTTCAAATATTGCAACGTCTGTTGAGACGCTTTGAGGACATGAATTCCATCCATCACTTTACTGAGCAAAACTCTTCATTGTCGGCCATAAACACATCACCAAAACATTAGTAAAAAAATGATATCTAGCAAAAGTGGTCATTTTCTGCAGTACAAACCAGACCAAAAGCAACTTTGTTGTATTAACAGCAGCCGCTCGCTCTTTCTCACTTGCGCCAACACATGCACATATGGCACTTAGCCAGTGATGCGTTTACAGCCACACAAAAAGTCGGACAACTCCAACACCACACATAAAGTGTCATTCCAGGTCGTTACACTATGATTTACCAATCAAATGTGTGCTTATTCTAGTGTCAATTATTAGGAATCTTAATTTATAAATATTAATCATGAAATGCTGTTACTATATTAAATAAATACTAATCAAAATATATTTTTTACAAACAGGAAGTTGCAGGAATGTACATATGATCCCCTGCTTACATCTCATTGTGCAACATGTGGATGTTTTAATTGGAACTAAATGCAATGTCTGAAAGGGGTACAAATTATTTCCAAAGCAGGACCTCCACTCAGACAAACAATACAAGTACACAGTTAATGAAAAACAATATTTTTTGTTATAGTCATTGTAAGTGGGCCTAAACACTTATATTAGAAAATAACCTCATGGAAATGACTGCTGTCATTTGATTATAATAATAAGAGGAGGTTGTCTATCTGTGTTGGCCCTGCGATGAGGTGGGGACTTGTCCAGGGTGTACCCCGCCTTCCGCCCCAATGCAGCTGAGATAGGCTCCAGCACCCCCCGCATTGGCGTTGCTAGGCTTATTTTAGGGGGGCTCAAGCCCCCCTAAAATATTCTTAAGCCCCCCTAAATAATTTGGTGTTAAAAAAAAATAAAACAATTTTTTTTTTACAAATACATGCCGACATATTCATTATAAAGTGGCCCGAATTTGAGTTTAAATAAATAATCATATAACCTGTCATTATTCACTCAGTTTCCCCTCACTTCATAGCGTAAGGTAGAGAGCCCCTTTAGTGCGTCAGTATCCAATCCATTCCACTTGTTCATATAGAAAATGCCGACATCACTCAAAATCCAGTCCGCATTTTCTCTGCGACCTTGCTTGCGGTCCTTGGACTTGTTCATATAGAAAATGCCCACATCACTCAAAATCCAGTCCACATTTTCTCTGCGACCTTGCTTGCGGTCCTGCAGGTGTAGGAAGCACATTAGCACACAGCACTGCAGAACAAGAATGTGAACGGATGCAAAATGGACATAAGAAACTTTTTCAAGAAAGTAAGTATTCATGACTGCTTGTATTAAAATGTATTAGCTCCACTTTCATACTTGCCAACCCTCCCGGATTTTCCGGGAGACTCCCGAAATTCAGCGCCTCTCCCGAAAACCTCCCGGGACAAATTTTCTCCCGAAAATCTCCCAAAATTCAGGCGGACCTGAGTCCAGCCTGTTTTCACATCCGCCTTCCCACAATATAAACAGCGTGCCTGCCCAATGACGTTATAACTGTAGAATGATCGAGGGCGAGTTCTTGGTTTCTTATGTGGGTTTATTGTTAGGCAGTTTCATTAACGTCCTCCCAGCGCGGTAACAACACACAACTACAGCAGTCATGTTTTCGTCTACCGAAAAGCAGTTCGTCTGCCGTAAACAGCAATGTTGTGACACTCTTAAACAGGACAATACTGCCATCTACTGTACATGCATATGTGACAATAACATCTAGGGCTTTTAGAGAGTGCAGTGCACAACTGCGCACACAACAAGGAGACGAAGCAGAATGCATCATCAGAGAGGGTGTTCAGCATGGATAGAAAAATAGTGACAGAGAATAGAACAAGGATGGACAATTCAACCCTTAACTCAACAATGAGTAGATGAGTGTTATGTGTTTGTATATGTGTAAATAAATGAACACTGAAATTCAAGTATTTCTCTTATTTATATATATATATATATATATATATATATATATATATATATATATATATATGTATATATATATATATATAGCTAGAATTCACTGAAAGTCAAGTATTTCTTATATGTATATATATGAAATACTTGACTTGGTGAATTCTAGCTGTAAATATACTCCTCCCCTCTTAACCATGCCCCCAACCACGCCCCCCCACCTCCCGAAATCGGAGGTCTCAAGGTTGGCAAGTATGTCCACTTTACACCAGGTCTGTGTTTGACAAAAAGTTACATTCCCACTCTAAACAATGCTGCTACTTAGTTAGTTAGTTAGCCTGAAATGGTTATTTATAAAGTTAACTGTGCACTCTTTTTTACCATTTGCTATATTTGGGGTTACTTCCTTCTGGCGTATCAGCTGTGTTTCTTACTTTACATATGGAGGAGAACAGGAGCTGAGCTCATTCACGTATGACTATCATCAGTAGATAATAATAATAATCACTCCACAACCCCTATTGACCTGTAGGAGTCAGGGCAGAGGAGCACATAAAGTGAGAGGGGAGAGGCCTCTACTGGAAAGGTGAGTAGGAGAATAATGATACATATAAATAAATATTAAAACATTTTTTTTTTTTAAATGGCTTATCGATAAGCCATTTGTTTTATTTATTTCTGGGTGGATCATGTTGACTATTGGTCCTCCTAATTGTCAATCATTCTGGTGATGTTACGTAAGGACATATATATATATATATATAATTTATTGATATAATAGATTGTATTTGTAATCTACTTTACATTTGATTCCAAATCTCAAAGTGCTACAGAATTACAACCATTGGCGTTGTTAGGCCTATTTTGGCGTTGTAATAAATAAATAAATAAAAAATGGCTTGTTGAAAAGCCATTTGTTTTATTTGATATATATATATATATATATATATATATATATATATATATATATATATATATATATATATATATATATATATATAAATGTCCTTACGTAACATCACCAGAATGATTGACAATTAGGAGGACCAATAGTCAACATGATCCACAACATCCTCTATCCATCCATCCATTTTCTACCGCTTATTCCCTTTGGGGTCGCTGGAGCCTATCTCGTATACCTTTAAGTCTTTCATATGTATATATATATACAATATATATATATACAGTATATATGTACAGTATATATATATATATATATATATATATATATATATATATGTATGAAAGACTTAATATGTATTTATATATATATATATATATATAAGAAAAACCCAGACACCATCTTTGTAGTCATTTTTCTCCTGCGTGGACTTCCGTCTTCCTTTACAATGAGTAAAGCTGCACGAAACCTTGTGTCTGCAATTGTAAATAATTTAGTTTTTAAGTTTTGTGTTTCTTGTAGAATCTATATAAAGTAATATACATTAGCCTATTGTTAAAATAATGAAAAAAACATCATTAAATATATTTGTTTTATTGTATTGTTACATTAATCAAATCAAATCAAATCAACTTTATTTATAGAGCACATTTAAAATTTACCACAGGGGTAGCCAAAGTGCTGTACAATGAGCAGGTTAAAAGATAAAACGAGTACCGAGCAAACACAACACAACACAAACAGAACACGATAAAAAAATATAATAGTGTAATAGCTGTTGTATTGTTATAGGATGGCTTGTTAAACATTTCATAGGATTTTCAGAGGGAGAAAAAACCAAGACATTTAATATAAAATGTAAAATGAATAAATACATAAAAAGAAAAAAAATGGTTAAAAGCCATCGTCCCGGAGAGCATTTAATTTCGTCCCGTGCATTTTTTTTACCGTCCCCGGGACGACAGGACTACGTTAATCTCAAGCCCTGGAAGTTACATTTTGTTGTTTGCATTATTTGTTTCAGCATTGCACTTTGAAGATGGTCCCTCAGCTCTTTGACAGCTTTGGCTCTTTTTCAGATCAGCAGACGGACTCTAAGTCTTTCTTATTTACAGTATATATAAACGTTTTTCATTTCTATTCAGACTTCCATATATATTTAATTTCCTTAACGACTTGCCATAATATATATATATAAATATATTATATATAAGCCAAATTATCCCTATCCAGATATTACTTTAATTCAAGTAATTAAGTAATATTTCCAGGGCTTGAATTTACAATCATTTTAGACACATATGTGCCCAAAATGTAATCTGTGCAACTTCAAAATATTTGGGAACAAACGATTATTATATTGTGAGTGAAAGTTGTGGCATTAGCCTCTATGTTGTGAAGTAATAACATAGAGGCTAATGTTTGTTTCTTGTTGATGCTGTAAACAAAATGTCACTGTGCAAACCCATGTTTGTTGTTGTAATAAATGATAAATGATAAATGGGTTATACTTGTATAGCGCTTTTCTACCTTCAAGGTACTCAAAGCGCTTTGACAGTATTTCCACATTCACCCATTCACACACTGATGGTGGGAGCTGCCATGCAAGGCGCTAACCAGCAGCCATCAAGCAAGGGTGAAGTGTCTTGCCCAAGGACACAACGGACATGACTAGGATGGTAGAAGGTGGGGATTGAACCCCAGTAACCAGCAACACTCCGATTGCTGGCACGGCCACTCTACCAACTTCGCCACGCCGTCCCTGTTGTACTGAACACAGATTGAAAATAAACCGACTGAATTAATAATAATAACAATGAATAATTTCTAAGTCTTTGTTAGCCGTTTGTGAGGTTTTGTGCTGTGCGCTACGTTCGCTCACATCCTGTGCATCTCCTGGGGGCTAAGCCCCCCCTGTCCTTAAAAGCTAGTGACGCCCCTGACCCCCCGCGACCCCGAAAGGGACAAGCGGTAGAAAATGGATGGATGGATGGATGGATGGAGATTGAACTTGTTATTTAGTCAGGTTTGGGACAGGTGTGCTGCTGGTGTAGCCACAGTGCGCACGTCTGATGTTGCTCACATGGGCTCCACTGAATGCTCAGGGAGTTTTTGCGTTTGCTCACACACATGAAAAATGAGAGGGAACATTGATCAGGTGTCCTAATCACTTGGCCCGGCCACAGGTGTATAAAATCAAGCACTTAGGCATGGAGACTGTTTCTACAAACATTTGTGAAAGAATGGGCCGCTCTCAGGAGCTCAGTGATTTCCAGTGTGGAACTGTCATAGGATGCCACCTGTGCAACAAATCCAGTCGTGAAATTTCCTCGCTCCTCAGTATTCCAAAGTCAACTGTCGGCTTTATTATAAGAAAATGGAAGAGATTGAGAACAACAGCAACTCAGTCACCAAGTGGTAGGCCACGTAAACTGACAGAGAGGGGTCAGCGGATGCTGAAGCGCATAGTGCAAAGAGGTCGCCGACTTTCTGCACAGTCAGTTGCTACAGAGCTCCAAACTTCATGTGACCTTCCAATTAGCCCACGTACAGTACGCAGAGAGCTTCATGGAATGGGTTTCCATGGCCGAGCAGCTGCATCTAAGCCATACATCACCAAGTCCAATGCAAAGCGTGGGATGCAGTGGTGTAAAGCACGTCGCCACTGGACTCCCCTTCCTCTTCCAACATGACTGTGCACAAGTGCACAAAGCAAGGTCCATAAAGACATGAATGACAGAGTCTGGTGTGGATACACTTGACTGGCCTGCACAGTCCTGACCTGAACCCGATAGAACACCTTTGGGATGAATTAGAACGTAAACTGAGAGCCAGGCCTTCTCGACCAACATCAGTGTGTGACCTCACCAAAGCGCTTTTGGAAGAATGGTGGAAAAATCCTATAAAAACACTCCACAACCTTGTGGACAGCCTTCCCAGAAGAGTTGAAGCTGTAATAGCTGCAAAAGGTGGACCGACATACCCTAAAATTGGTGCAGGAATATAAAAAAGTTGGCTCTAAAAGTTGCTGACTACCGAAACCACCTGAGGTTGCACCTGAGATGCAAGCAAAATGGCCTCATACCCACAAGCCTCTGCCTTTGTTCCACCATGAAACGCTACAGGACAGACACAATCCTACCAAAAACAACTCTGAACTGAATGACAAAGTAAGACAAGTCAATTTTACCGATGAAAGCCTTTAGGTAAAATCCAACGAATTACTTTTGCAAATTACAAACAATCCTGCCAGTGGAGGTCTGCGAAAAGATGAATTTCACAACCCAAGCCCAACTTGCTCAACTCAAATAAAGCAAGTCAAAGAAGAAAGTTTTACTTAGAAATAACACTTCCACATCACAAGTATATACCTAGGGCGGGGGTCAGCAACCCGCGGCTCCAGAGCCGCATGCTTTAGCGTCGCCCTAGTGGCTGCCTGGATCTCTTTCAGAGATGTGTGATAATGGAAAAACATGAAGAAAAAACAATTTTTTGTTTAAATATATTTTCTGTAGGAGAACAAACATGACACAAACCTTCCTAATTGCTAGAAATCCCACTGACTATATTATACATGCTTCACTGATGAGAGTATTTGGCGAGCACCGTTTTGTCCTACTAGTTTCAGCGATTCTTGAACTCATCGTAGTTTGTTTACATGTACAACTTCTCCGATGCTGCCACAGAAAGTGGTGTTTTTTGGCACTCCTTCTCTGTCTCATTTTGTCCACCAAACGTTTTATGCTGTGTGTGAATGTACAAAGATGAGCTTTGTTGATTTTATTGATTTGCTGAAGTGCCTATCAGGCATATTTGGTCAGTGCATGACTGCAAGCTAATCGATGCTAACATGCTATTTAGGCTAGTTGTATGTACCAGAGGTGGGACCAAGTCATTGTTTTGCAAGTCACAAGTAAGTCTCAAGTCTTTGCCCTCAAGTCCGAGTCAAGTCCCGAGTCAAGACAGGCAAGCCCCGAGTCAAGTCCAAAGTCAAGACTGGAAAGTCTCAAGTCAAGTCCTAAGTCCTGCATTTTGAGTTTCGAGTCCTTTCAAGTCCTTTTAACCACAGACTAATATATTAACACAGATTGTGTATGCTTTTCAAACGCTGTATTTATTTATTAAAACAAGTGCATTTTAAATTGCAGGAAAGAAAATTGTGCTGACATTGCACTTCATAATAGCATTATTAACCAGTCATTTTAAACATTAACTCATTCCTTTACAGAACAAACACATTGAAAAATAAAGTGCAAATGTACTTATTTGTACAAAAGTGTTAACATTGAAAAAACATGACATATACGTGAACATAACAAAAAAGTTGTACTTTTTATATGTCAGGGCCCTATGCTGCATTGCATTTGCAAAAGACCAAATTAGCCAAGAGTCTGTCAGTCATTTGTGCACGATGGGGGCGTAGTATGATGCCACCATGGCTGAAAACTCGCTCCACTGGAGCACTGGAGGCAGGCACTGCCAAGACTCTCATGGCCACTCGTAACAGTGAAGGAAGAGTCTTCATGTTCAATGCCCAGAACAAAAGGGGGGAGAGAGTTTTTTTGGGTTGGTGCACTACTTGTAAGTGTATCTTGTGTTTTTTATGTTGATTTAATTAAAAAAAGAAAAAATATATGTATATATATTTCTTGTGCGGCCCGATACCAATCGATCCACGGACCAGTAGCGGGCCGCGGCCCGGTGGTTGGGGACCACTGAGGTAAACAACCAACAGTATGTCAGAAAGCTAGCTAAAACGGTACACATATTCATAATATAGTATACATTTTAACTGACCTTTATTTTACTATTTTTGTCTTTTTTTAAGTGGCTAAAATACGCGGTGCTGCTGACTGCCGTCTAACGTTACGTGTGATATATTGACTAACCCTGCTTAAAAAAAAATCACTGAACAAAAAGTATGAATAAGGTAGTGAACTGCAACAGATTCCCGTGTTTGCAATAACGTTATAACGTTAGCAGTGAGTTTACAGCCTCACTGATTTAACTACACAGCAAATAAAAGTCACGTTACTTAGCCAATAAACGTTATCTTACATTCAAAACTTACCGTTCTTTGTGCAACTTCAAATGCCGGACGAAGTTGGAAGTTGTTTCCTCTCCATCAGTAATTTTCGAACCGCATGTGTTGCATATTGCAAACCGTTTTGTGTTGACCACCTCGTAATTTTTATACCCAAACGAAATTATTTTAGGTATCATTTTTTGTTCACTGGCGTGTGGTTTGGACATGTCTTCTTCGTTGGTTGTCTTGCAATTTGATTGGATGAATGCTGTGTGATGAAAACAAAGTAGATCTAATTTGATTGGCTGTTGTACTGACAGCACACCAGCTGACACACGCAACGCTGATAGACAAGTACACAATGAAAAATACCGAGCGCTCCCGAATAACTTTTTCATCTTTGGGTTTTGGGGAAAGTAGCAAGTCATGTCAAGTCATGTCAATTCAAAAGGCTCAAGTCCAAGTGAAGTCACAAGTCGTTGATGTTAAAGTCTAAGTCGAGTTGCAAGTCTTTTTACATTTTGTCAAGTCGAGTCTAAAGTCATCAAATTCATGACTCGAGTCTGACTCGAGTCCAAGTCATGTGACTCAAGTCCACACCTCTGGTATGTACATATTGCATCATTATGCCTCATTTAGATAGAGGGACGGCGTGGCGCAGTGGAAGAATGGCCGTGCGCGACCCGAGGGTCCCTGGTTCAATCCCCACCTAGTACCAACCTCGTCATGTCTGTTGTGTCCTGAGCAAGACACTTCACCCTTGCTCCTGATGGGTGCTGGTTAGCGCCTTGCATGGCAGCTCCCTCCATCAGTGTGTGAATGTGTGCGTGAATGGGTAAATGTGGAAGTAGTGTCAAAGCGCTTTGAGTACCTTGAAGGTAGAAAAGCGCTATACAAGTACAACCCATTTATCATTTATTTATCATTTGTAGTTATATTTGATCTCATTTAATTTCCTTTACTTACGTCCTTGGTGTGTTTAATGTATATTTGCATGTCTCATGACACATTTTCTGTATGTAATATTGGCTGCATTTCTCATAGTTGATTGTGTGCCATGTTGTTCCAGACCACAGCAAACGTTACCCAGCTTGCAAAGATTGTAATAAATCCATTAGAAGAAGACAGCCTGTTTCCTTTAACTTGGACACACACATCTATACCTTTGGCCATTCTAAGCCAGTCATTTCCAGAAGTTATCTCATCCTGTGAAAAGCCTCCATTTTACTAATGATTTCCAATGTTGCAAAAATGTGTAGAATCGAAATTAAAATACAACATTTCTGTCAACGAAGATTTGCGTCAGCCTTTAATAGTAGGCTAATATAGCTAATATAGACATTTACATCATGTGTTGTTTTCATAAAAATGGGACCCATTACCTCCCTGCTTGGCACTCAGCATGAAGGGTTGGAATTGGGGGTTAAATCACCAAAAATTCTTCCGGGGCGCGGCCACCGCTGCTGCCCACTGCTCCCCTCACCTCCCAGGGGGTGATCAAGGGTGATGAGTCAAATGCAGAGAATAATTTTGCCGCACCTCGTGTGTGCGTGACATTCATTGGTACGTTAACTTTAACTTTATTATACTTATATAAGACTTTTAAAGTAATTTTGATAGTAGGCTAATATGGCTAATATAGACACTTACATCATGTGTTCCCTTCATTATAACTTTTATATAAGACTTTTAATTTTTTGCGGCTCCAGACAGATTTGTTTTTTGTATTTTTGGTCCAATATGGCTCTTTCAACATTTTGGGTTGCCGACCCCTGACCTCAGGGCAACAAACTGTGAAGGTAACTGATACTTAATCACACTATAGTTAGGTAGGGAATTTGTCCAGCATAATTATATGCCTAATTAGGAAAGAGGGAATTGGCTAAAGGGTAGAACTTTGCCATGACTCCGCAATAAGTTCCTACAGTTCATTTGTACAGAATTAGTCACAAGGAAGAATAACCCAGCAGAAAACGAAGGGGAACAAATTAGGTTACAAAGGGCAGCAGCTCTCTCTAAGACCAAGCCTCCCCTCCAAACTCTCCTTTGAGAAGAGGAAAGCTGTGACTAGGGATGATGTTCGAAACCGGTTCTCCCGGTTGTTCGATAAGAAAAGAACCATTCGATAAGAAAAGAACCGATTCCATGGACTCGAATCCCTTTTTGAGAATCGGTTCCCGTTATCGAGGCCGCTATAGTAAAGAAAAAGAGTTGGTTCTTTATTCGAATCCCTGGGAACGAATCCCGTCCCACACGAAATGCCCTGTGGGACATCACAGGAAATGACGTAGCTTAGTCATTAGACTGAGCTACGTCATTTCCTGTGATGTCACACAAGCAGCAAAAATAATGGACCGGAAAAAACGCCTCAAGGCATGGCTATTCACCTATAGTGACCACAGAGACAGGTTGTTTTTGTGTTACTGTATATATTTGTTTTTCTGAAAAATCCCACTTAATATACTTTGGGTAACAACAGTCAATATTTATTTTTGTTTTATTTTTTTTAGAGGCGGTAGCAGTCAATATTTATTTATTTATTTTTCTTATAAAATAAAAGTGAGCTTTTGTTAAACCAAATATTGTGTTTTTTTCCATATACAACAACCTATCTGGATTCGATAAGAGAATCGACAAGGAATCGGTTCGATAAGAGGATTCGATAATGGGCTTGAACTCGATAATTTCTTATCAAACATCATCCCTAGCTGTGACATCGCTGAGCAAGGATGTAAACGTTCGAATCCTGCCAGCAGACCAGGGGAGATGCATGGTATTCTCAACACCCAAGACTACCAGTGGGTACAAGAGTACCTATAAACATTACAGAAGTCAGAAAGTGTATACCCACAAGAGACCATCCCTGGTATGTATGGTATTAAAAAAAAAAACCATTGAAATGACAGATGATACGCACTTATATTTTATGGCATCAGCACAACAAAACCCTCTGACAAAAAAACCCCCAACATAATTATAAAACCACACCTGCAGAGTGTGCTCTCTAATATAAAGACTGATCATGGGTTTGTTCTGAAAAGTGTATGAGAAAGATTTTTTGCAGAAAAACTACAAATGATACTACTTAAGGACATAGCCTAGCAGGCACAAGACATGAAAACAACATTGAGAAGTCGTTGAATTAGGTCCCGACGTTGAGCAACTCAAACATAACGTTGAAACAACATGTTTTTTGACATTGTTCAATCAATGTTGGGTTCTGGCGTTGATTTGATCATTGAATTTTGGTCATTCCCCAACCAATATTCTACAACACGAATCCAACGTTGAAACAACATCCTCTTTGACGACGTTTATTTAATGTCAGGTTTGTGACGTTGATTTGACCATTGAAATTTGGTGGATCCAACGTTGTCTCAGTTTACAAATACAACTATTTTGCAACGTCGTTTAGAAGTCAGTTTCAAAAAACAAAAGTATAATCAACATTGTATTAGGGTTGTACAGTATACCGGTATTAGTACAGTACCGCGATACTAATGAATCATATTCGGTACTATACCGCCTCTGAAAAGTACCGGTCCACCCCCATACCAAAGTACAGGCGCGTATCTAGTCGATACTACTATGATTACGTCAATATTTTTTGGCACCACAACATCTTCTTTCGTTTTCTTCTTTATTTATATGATGTTTATAAACTCAGGAAATGTGTCCCTGGACACATGAGGACTTTGAATATGACCAATGTATGATCCTGTAACTACTTGGCATCGGATTGATACCCAAATTCACTAATCCTCCATGGCGACAAATAAAGTATGTTTCTTACAAGTATCATCCCTAGAGAACGAGGAATAGCTAAACATGCTTCACTACACAACCAAACCTAACCCCCCCCTCCACACCCCGAATTGTAAATAATGTAAATAATTCAATGTATACACCCTGATGATTATCTTGTGTGATGACTGTATTATGATGATAGTATATATGATAGTATATATCTGTATCATGAATCAATTTAAGTGGACCCCGACTTAAACAAGTTGAAAAACTTATTCGGGTGTTACCATTTAGTGGTCAATTGTACGGAATATGTACTTCACTGTGCAACCTACTAATAAAAGTCTCAATCAATCAATCAAAACACACCGTAGCTCACCGGCGTTACAATGTACACAAACGCCATTGGTGGATCTACACCTAACATCCACTGTAATGATACCAAGTACAGGAGCGTATCTAGTCGATACTACTATGATTACATCAATTTTTTTTGGCATCACAATCTTTCGTTTTTTTTAAATGTATATTATGTTTATAAACTCAAGAAATATGTAACGACTTGGTATCGGATTGATACCCAAATTTGTGGTATCATGTTAAACCAGAACTATAACTACCGTATTTTTCGGAGTATAAGTCGCACCGGAGTATAAGTCGCACCTGCCGAAAATGCATAATAAAGAAGGAAAAAAATATATATAAGTCGCACTGGAGCCCGGCTAAACTATGAAAAAAACTGCGACTTATAGTCCGAAAAATACGGTAGATATTAACAGTAAATGAACAAGTAGATTAATAATTAATTTTCTACCACTTGTCCTTAATAATTTTGACAAATTAATAGAATGGAAAATGACACAATATGTTACTGCATATGTCAGCAGACTAATTAGGAGCCTTTGTTTGCTTACTTACTAATAAAAGACAAGTTGTCTTGTATGTTCACTATTTCATTTAAGGACACACGTGCAATAAGAAACATATGTTTAATGTACCCTAAGGTTTTTTGTTATAATAAAGCTAATAATGCAATTTTTTATGATCCCCTTTATTTAGAAAAGTATTGAAAAGTACCAAAAAGTATTGAAATACATTTTGGTACCGGTACTAAAATATTGGTATCGGAACAACACTAATATGTATTGAATTATATATTATATGAAGTTTATTCTGAACATCTATTCAACACTACATTGTATCAATGTATTGTGCCTGCTGGGAAGGCATGGAAGGTTCCCCCCAAAGACTTTGCTCTACAGTACCTGCTTTGCCGATTTGAACGGCCAGCTTAGTAAGCTTCCCTTGCAGCACAGACTTCTCCTTCTTGGGGATGGACACCTTCTTCCGCTCCTTCTCCTCCTCGCCTCCCTCGGCGCTCTTCAGGGGTTGCATCTCCATGGCGGCAGCGCCGTCCTGCTTCTTCACTGCAAAGAGCACAGAGAGCCACAGAAAAGATGAGCTTGGGGAGAAACATCAGGAAGGGGGGAAAAATGAGTGTGTTGTGCATGTTTGAAAGCAAAGACAGGAGGTGGGCTAGTTGAAAGAAGATCAAGGCACCTCGTCACTTCAGTCAATGTCAAAAAGAAGAAGAATATACTCAGACTGAAAGATGATTAAATACAATAAAACAATTACAGCAATAAAAATGATGTTTAGTTAACTGCAAAGACTTAAAGATCATTACCTGATGGCTGAGAAGACTGAAAAAAGTAAAGAATGTAGCATAATATTAAAGTACAAAAAACAAATTGTTTCTATTTCAAAGACACTTATGTCTTTAATATTTTTATTTAAATTCATTTGACATTATTGTATGTATTTTTCTACATTGTAAAAATAAAATATATAATATGTAACAAAATTAAGAACGATATTATTCATTTCAAATAGCCTCAGTTACTTGTAACTGAGGCTATTTGATGTCTGTCCTGTCATTTTAATGTGTAATGTAGGCTAAAGAGGTTTTTCATCTCAATGTTTTTTTTTAGTTCCTGGTTAAATAAAGGTTAAATAAAAACATAGAAAATGAAATAACCACATAAAATTAACCACTGAATAGTATACTATAACATAAAAATGAGTATAAAGAGGTTCATTTGTGTCTTTATTGATATGCAAAGGCTTTTTTGGACACTGAATTTATGTCACTGAATTTTTGGCATTTGAATTTTCTGAACTATATATATTTTTTTTACATAAAGTTATGATGACAATGGGACAGCACGGTGGGAGAGGGGTTAGTGCATCTGCCTCACAATACGAAGGTCCTGACTAGTCTTGGGTTCAATCCCGGGCTCGGGATCTTTCTGTGTGGAGTTTGCATGTTCTCCCCGTGACTGCGTGGGTTCCCTCCGGGTACTCCGGCTTCCTCCCACCTCCAAAGACATGCACCTGGGGATAGGTTGATTGGCAACACTAAATTGGCCCTAGTGTGTGAATGTGAGTGTGAATGTTGTCTGTCTATCTGTGTTGGCCCTGTGATGAGGTGGCGACTTGTCCAGGGTGTACTCCGCCTTCCGCCCGATTGTAGCTGAGATAGGCTCCAGCGCCCCCCGCGACCCCAAAAGGGAATAAGCGGTAGAAAATGGATGGATGGATATGATGACAATTTCATTAAATAAAAAAATGTGGGCAAAATGTGTGTGTTTAAAAACACAAAATTCATCATTGGCTGGTGTTGAGACACGACTCATTGCTTAATTTCCCCAAAGTGCGAAATATTGAAATATTAATTTTTAAACAAACGAATTTGGCTCACAATTTTTTAGTCAATGAAATTGTCAACATTACTTGATGCAAAAAAAACAAACTTGAATTGACAATATCCAAACGCAAAAAAATCAGTTATATAAAAATTCAGGGTCCAAAATAAGCTTTTGTGATTAAGACACAAATTAACCTCTTTATAAGTATTGTTATAATTAAACCTTATATATATATATATATATATATATATATATATATATATATATATATATATATATATATATATATTAGGTCAGGCAAAAAACAGGTGCTATTTCATCCCTACAAGCCTGTTTCGCATGTTTCCCTGCTCTTCAGGGGATTTTATTGAATTATAAAATCCCCTGAGGAGCAGGAAAACCTGCAAAACAGGCTAGTATGGATTATATAGTGTATATATATGTGTTTTTAGTATATATATATGTGTTTTTTCCTGACCGAATGTATATTCCGCTCTACCCCGGCATATATATCTATATATATATATATATATAGAGAGATATATATATATATATATATATATATATATATATATATATATATATATATATATATATATATATATTTTTTTTTTTTTTTTTTTTTTAAACTTGCCGTAGTTTGGGGGACCCGTGAACTAAAGCATTATTTAGCTTGTTTTATTGAAAAATAGTGGGAAAACAATATCAAAAACAAATATAATAATTTACTGTAGAATTAACTTAAATAAATACTGTAAACATAAATGTAGTAGTTCTAGTAATGTTAGGTCCTTAATTTAAAAAATATGAAGCATATGTCATGTTGAATTCATTAATGCTGCCTTGAAATAAAGCTTGAGAACAAAGATCCTCTTGATACATCAAACCGTATAAAAATACATAACGGTACTGTATTTCTAATCATTGATAGACAAGGTATAACCTGTCTCCTCTTACTATTTAGCAAACATATACTAAAAAAAATGTTCACCTCGCTAAATTATTTTTTATGACTATGTTCCACAAAAGAGAAGAAAAAAAAATCAGCATGAATAAGAATCCTGCAACGTTACAGTTCTGCATTATTAGAGCTTATGTGTGCTGACCCAATGTAAGATATACAGTCATGGTCAAAAGTTTACATACACTTGTAAAGAACATAATGTCATGGCTGTGTTGAGTTTCCAATCATTTCTACAACTCTTATTTTTCACATACTTGTTTGTCACAAAATCATTCATGAAGTTTGGTTCTTTTATGAATTTATTATGGGTCTACTGAAAATGTGACCTAATCTGCTGGGTCAAAAGTATGCATACAGCAATGTTAATATTTGGTCACATGTCCCTTGGCAAGTTTCACTGCAATAAGGCGCTTTTGATAGCCATCCACAAGCTTCTGCTTGAGCTTTTACCACTCCTCTTGATAAAATTGGTGCAGTTCAGCTAAATGTGTTGGTTTTCTGAAATGGACTTGTTTCTTCAGCATTGTCCACACGTTTAAGTCAGGACTTTGGGAAGGCCATTCTAAAACCTTAATTCTATCCTGATTTAGCCATTCCTTTACCACTTTTGACGCGTGTTTGGGGTCATTGTCCTGTTGGAACACCCAACTGCGCCCAAGACCCAACCTCCGGGCTGATGATTTTAGGTTGTCCTGAAGAATTTGGAGGTAATCCTCCTTTTTCATTGTCCCATTTACTCTCTGTAAAGCACCAGTTCCATTGGCAGCAAAACAGGCCCAGAGCATAATACTACCACCACCATGCTTGACTGTAGGATAGGCCTCACCATTTCTCCTCCAAACGTACAGCTAATTTTTTGTTTCATCTGACCACAGAAATTTCCTCCAGAAGGTCTTATCTTTGTCCATGTGATCAGCAGAAAACTTTAGATGAGCCTTAAGGTGTCGCTTCTGGAGCAAGGGCTTCCTTCTTGCATGGTAGCCTCTCAGTCCATGGCGATGCAAAACACGCTTGACTGTGGACACTGACACTTGTGTTCCAGCAGCTTCCAATTCATTGCTGACCTGCTTTTTGGTGGTTCTCGGTTGACTCTTGATCATCTTGACCAATTTTCTCTCAGCAGCAGGTGATAGCTTGCATTTTCTTCCTGATCGTGGCAGTGACAAAACTGTGCCGTGCACTTTATACTTACGAACAATTGTCTGCACAGTCGCTCTTGGGACCTTAAACTGCTTTCCTGACTTTAAAAAAAATTAATTATTTGTTTTTTCAGATCTGTGCTGAGTTCCTTTGACTTTCCCATTGTCGCGTTTGTAATCGAGTCTAATGACTGCATCCCATGAGCCCTATTTAAATGAAGTCAAAAGGGGTCATCAATCATAATCACTCACATGAAGTTAAGAGGCCATGCCATGAAGCTAATTTGATTTGATTGTAACTTTTCTACATCACCAAAATGTATCATGCATATTGCTGTATGTATACTTTTGACCCAGCAAATTTGGTCACATTTTCAGTAGACCCATAATGAATTCATAAAAGAACCAAACTTCATGAATGTTTTTTGTGACCAACAAGTATGTGCTCCAATCACTCTATCACAAAAAAATAAGAGTTATAGAAATTATTGGAAACTCAAGACAGCCATTACATTATTTTCTTTACATGTGTATGTAAACTTTTGACCACGACTCTATGTTCTATAATATGTCAATATTTGTGTTTGTAGTTGGTAGTGGTGACTCCGGCTTCGGTGTTGGACTTTGGGATGATGTCAGACATGAACACGTCACGGAAGGCGAACAAGAACAAAAAGAACGAGAAGAAGAGGACAACACAGCAGTAGGGAAGAGGAGGATGCTGAAGAAGCTGATAAGACGACAGGGTCAAATATGAGGCGTAATACCAAGCAACTCTTTAATTGTCTGGGAGACTTAATTCCCTTCTGCATTAAGAATCCTGCTGGAGAATTGAATGTCTTTCAACCTGCATTTGACCCACAGATTACACCATAGAGGAGGGGGGGAGGAGAAGGAAGAGGAGGAGAAAGAAAGGAGAGATATGGCGTGGTTACCTTTAATCTGGTTGCTCTCCATATTGCCATCTTGCATTTTACCTACGATGGAGACATACAAGACGGTAACGACAACAATAACAAAGGCAGACAAGTCACACGGACAAAAAAACCCTCCAAAAAGAGTAAGGCAGCACTCCGATGAAAAAGCACACAAAAAACAGGGAGACAGGAAAATGACTTTTAGTACATCTTTGCGACATAGAAAGTGATAGATGAATGGCATTCATACAGAAAAACCTCACATTGTAGCAAACGTAGTCTCAAGGGACGGAGAATACATGCACAGCGGTGTAGATTTACTACTTACTGGAAATGAGTCAACACTCGGCCATTGTTGTCTAAATATAGCAACGCACTGTACAGTGAGTGAGTAGCAACCGCGGTCTGGTAGGAACCACGGCTGAAGTCCAACGCGTGGCAGAAACCGGTCGGTTTTGCAACGTGATACCAAGCTAAATGTGCTCTGCTGAGCTTGAGGAAGGTGATGGAGAGGACAAATTTGCCTCCTCCACGCCTGAACCCAATTAAGCACCTGGGGGGGCAGTGGCAGTTTTTCCACATATTGGCAAATTGCCCAGGGCGGTATTAATCAGGGGCGCCGCAGGGATAAGGGGGGGAAAAAAGATTCATATTCATCGGTCTCCTTGGACTTATCCTCGCTCATCCATGCGGACGGGACACTGGCCGAGAGTTGGTGGGCGGTCGAGGGTGGAGTCGGCTCTCTTGGTTGCTTTGTTGCGTCTGCTCCTGTCTCTGGCCATGCTCCCCCCACCCCAGAAGACGATGGCGTGGAACACAGCAGAGGCCACCACAGTGTATATGATTTTTTGTTGTTCAATCAATCAATTAATCAATGTTTGTTTATATAGCCCTAAATCACAAGTGTCTCAAAGGGCTGCACAAGCCACAACGACATCCTCGGTTCAGAGCCCACATAGGGGCAAGGAAAAACTAACAACCCAGTGGGACGTCGATGTGAATGACTATGAGAAACCTTGGAGAGGACCGCAGAGAGTCCGGATGCAATGGACGTCGAGTGGGTCTGACATAATATTGTGAAAGTGTAGTAGAAAGTCCAAATCTTATACAGGAACAAAAGTGAATTTATCACAAGAGTTTTATTTACTCATAATCAAATGGTACAAGGTTGGATTGAATTGCCATGATACAGACATTTTCTCTGGAGAAACTACGGTGGTCTCTTATAGCAGGGAAAAAAAGAAAGAAGAACCCCTGACTTGGTCCAACTTGGTTATTTATGTTTTTCCACGTGGGTCAAGGGCCAGCTGTTTTGAATTCGCTTACTCTGCAATATCCTTGGATCCCTTAGCCATTACAAACAATCAAAACATCTTGTACAATGTCAGGGGGACCATATGCTCAACTCTTACATGCTTGGCAATGTTCTCCCTAATGCATACAGGTGAAAGGTGAAAATAGGCAGAAATTCCACTCCATAAGTCCAGTCCATAGTGGACCTAACATAATAGTGAGAGTC
The DNA here is from genome assembly GCF_033978685.3 of Nerophis lumbriciformis. NCBI lineage: Eukaryota > Metazoa > Chordata > Actinopteri > Syngnathiformes > Syngnathidae > Nerophis > Nerophis lumbriciformis. Next base: position 48,997,211 of record NC_084550.2, on the reverse strand, counting down.
CAGTGTACAGTGTTGTTGTGGTTTTACTTTTGTGGCTGTGTGTAGAAGTGCTTCAGCTCTGCTCTTTTAATGTCCTTTGTGTTCTTTGATGTTTCCCTCATACACACACGTTTATGTGTGCTATGGCTATGAGGGTTTTTTTCTTCCCCTTGGCCTCAATCTGGACCTCCTCTCCAGGGGCCCAGGCTTAGACTGATTTTTTTTTTCTCACCCTCCCCCCTCCCCAGCGTTTACCTGTATCTCACCTTTTTTGTAAGGGGCGCCGGAAGTTGGCAGACCCTTTTCTGTCTCCATGTAATGTTTGTCTGCTCTTGAATGGGATTGTGCTGAAAATCTTAATTTCCCCTTGGGGATGAATAACGTATTTCAGATTCTGATTCTGATTTGTGCTCAGGTATACAGTACAAGCCAAACGTTTGGACACACCTTCTCATTCACAACACAACTGATGGTCCCAAAGCCATTGATAAAGCAAGAAATTCGTGATAAGGCACACCTGTGAAGTGAAAACCATTTCAGGTGACTACCTCTTGAAGCTCATCGAGAGAATGCCAAGAGTGTGCAAAGTAGTAATCAGAGCAAAGGGTGGCTATTTTGACGAAACTAGAATATAAAACATGTTTTAAGTTATTTCACCTTTTTTTGTTAAGTACATAACTCCACATGTGTTCATTCATAGTTGTGATGCCTTTAATGACAATCTACAAGGTAAATAGTCATGAAAATAAAGAAAACCCATTGAATGAGAAGGTGTCCAAACTTTTGGCCTGTACTGTATATGTGTCAGATAGTGGAAACCCCCCATAGTGCTGACATGGAGTGAATAAAACTGAGCAGGGTGGAAGTGAGTTAACTGCTTGGTCTCAGTCCTCGGGTTGATAGAAGTCTATATAGTTTACTGACTAAGTTAAAACTACACGCTGCCTTTTATTAGAAATGGCAAGAGCGGAGGATTTTAGCATGCATGTGCATGTACGAGCCAGTCTGCCCCACAACAAGAGGATAGAGAAAAATAATTCCCAGAGCCCAAAAATAGTCTGCGGGCGATAGAGCGCTTTCTATTCGGGCTCCAGTACTCTGGAATGCCCTCCCGATAACAGTTAGAGATGCTACCTCAGTAGAAGCATTTAAGTCCCATCTTAAAACTCATTTGTATACTCTAGCCTTTAAATAGAGCACCCTTTTAGACCAGTTGATCTGCCGTCTCTTTTACTGCTCTGCCCCCCCCCTCTCCTGCGTGGAGAGGTTATCAGGTGACCACATATGTTGCGCTAGCTTTTCAAAGTCAGGACCCGGGGTGGACCACTCATCTGTGCATCAGTTGATGACGTCTCTGCGCTGCTGACTTGTCTCCACTCAAGATGATCCCCTGCTGGCCCCACTATGGACTGGACTCTCACACTATTATGTTAGATCCACTATGGACTGGACTCTCACACTATTATGTTAGATCCACTATGGACTGAACTCTCACACTATTAACTAGATTCACTCGACGTCCATTGCACCGGTCGCCCAGGAGGAGGGGGTCCCCAAATCTGCGGTCCCCTCCAAGGTTTCTCATTGTATCCCATTGGGTTGAGTTTTTCCATGCCCTGATGTGGGATCTGAGCCGAGGATGCCATTGTGGCTTGTGCAGCCCTTTGAGACACTTGTGATTAAGGGCGATATAAATACACTTTGATTGATTGATTGATGAAAAATAAGGAATCGTTTGACGACAACTTTGGACTACAACTGAATAAAAATGGCAGAGCCGTGCAAAGATCTTCGGGTGAACCTCTACCAGGGTGATTCTCAAACTGTGGTACTGTACGACAAGTACCTCGAGTGGTACGCAGACTCTCTGGTATGGCAAAGAATCCCCTAATTAAATATGGTAATGTTACAGTTTTACTTTCCCACATTCAAACACAGTGTTACTGTTCGAACTGTGTAATGTTACAGTATACTTGCCTAATAAAACCTCTGCCTTGTTTTCAATGAACCCTGAGGCTTACTACAATACTGTATTTTAATGTTGGTCATTAAGGTGGTACTTAGTGAAAAAAGTCTGAGAACCAAATATGTCACTAAAGTCTCAAATTCCAAACAGCTATATTGGAAGAAGTATGAAGGAAAGCAAGATTGTTTTATAAATATCTCCGCCATGGCTCCATGGTTTGATTTCTTATTTCCCGGGACTTATGGGGATCCCAAATACAGAAAAACAAGTACCGACAGGTGGGAAAGGTTGGTTTTGCATAACAGGACCCCTTTCAAAGGCTGATTTGGAGCCAGCAGACACAAAACAAAAACAAAAAAATTTCTTATATGAAAACACGTCTAGCAAACATTACATTTTATTGCATCTTGTTCCCAGAGCGCACCTTCGGCCAACAAACCCAACAAAAAGTTAGAGCATGATGCAGTGGGTGTTCTTAACCTTTATGACCTCGGGGCCAAACTTTTCCACTACAGAGGGCCTGGGACCGACCCAAATATTTACACTGAATTAGTAATCTTACTCTTGATTTTAATCATTTTAAACAAATGATATCTTACCTACTGACTGATTAAAATCTTGCCAAATAATATGAAACCATGTGTTGATCACAAAGATAATAATTTATTTAACACATAAACCTCAGGCTTAGGTCAGGGTGATTAAAAAACAAGCACTAACCAAGAATATCTGATGTAAAATACATGTACATGTAATTATTTTGTGCTAAAATAAATAGACTATTTATAAATGAAACAATACAAATTAAAATACAACTTCACACTTTAGTCTTAATTTTTGCGCTTAAGAAACGTCTTTATGACTCCAGACATCTTCTGTTTGTTTGATATTGTTATTACTGCCACAAGTGGTGGAAAAGTGTATTACAACCCACCTGCTCCCAGTGCCACCCACACTGGTTTACATGTAACTTTGATATTGGGTTTCACTAGTGACTAGTGACTAGTGAGTTTCTAGTGACTTTGAGTCACTAGAGAAAAAGCGCTATATAAACATAATTCACTTCACTTTTGTTGTTTGAATTTCATAGCTATATTCCTCGCTAGTGTGGTTGGAGATTGATATTTTTGTTTCCTCCTTTCGGAGTGATTTTCGGTTTGTTCACTTTTTTGTGAAACCTTTTCGCCCAGTTGTTAAAGTTTATAGCCGTCGTTTTATTGCCCTGACTCAAGAGGTGAAAAGTGAACATTTCAAAATAAAAGCCTGCCGGATTGTTCTCCACCTCTGCATCTGAGTCCTATTTTTGATCAAGTCCTGACAGTAACAACCTATGCATCTCTGCTCATTTCCATGTCCAAGAGGATTAAGGCAGTTGTAGATAACAATGATACCACAAAATATTCACGCCAAGGACACATACCATGCCAACTATTGGGACAATAATGGCTGGGTTTGGACTCATTTTCAGTGGATAGTAAATCTCTACTGCTATTTTCAAAAAGAACATCGAAATCTACAGCAGAAATGTTGGCTAAAATGTGAGAGTTGCACATGGCATGCACAATTTCTATTAGAGTGTCAGGTTGCAAGATATGGCATTTAACATTGACGTACGGAAGACAAGGAGCGTAGAGTTTTTGGTAACACTTTAGTATGGGGAACATATTCATCATTAATTAGTTGCTTATTAACATGCAAATTAGTCACATATTGGCTCTTAACTAGTCATTATTAAGTACCGTATTTTTCGGAGTATAAGTCGCACCGGAGTATAAGTCGCACCTGCCGAAAATGCATAATAAAGAAGGAAAAAAACATATAAGTCGCACTGGAGTATAAGTCACATTTTTGGGGGAAATTTATTTGATAAAACCAAACACCTAGAATAGACATTTGAAAGGCAATTTAAAATTAAAGCTGCAAGCAGCGATGGACGGGACCGACTTTGACGGCACATAAAATCCAAACCGGAGCAGTAATTAAAACTCTTTGGTCAACTTTTAATCAGAAGGGTTCAATCTCTCTCCTGTGCTAGTTTGAAGCCGACACGACAAACGCGCTCAGAGGAGATAATGTTTGAAAAAAGGTGATCGATTTTTACAAAACTTTTGTTTTGATGGGGGGATTGCAAACTTCTGTTGATTTTTGCTGGGGGTTGTCAGTGAATGAAATGTAGGTCTAAGTAAAGCCTACATAGAGGTTTTTGTTTCATGTCTCTAAGACATTCCTACTGGAAGTTACAGGCAGTTTTGTCTGAGTTTTCTTCCTCAGAGCAGTTGTCTCTGTGTTTTCTTCCTGGGGGGCACTAGAGCGCAATTTTGAGTTTTGGGGTTGTTTTTTTTTATTAGATCGCAATTTTGCCAGTCCTGATGTGTGTGTCCAGTTTGGTGAGTTTTGAAGCATGTTAAGGGGGTAAAATTACAACTCAAAGAGGCAAAAGTGACTGTTTTTACAAAACTTTTGTTTTGAAGACCTACATAGAGGTTTTTGTTTCATGTCTCTATGACATTCCTACCGGAAGTTACAAGCAGTTTTGTCTGTGTTTTTTCCTAGGGGGCGCTCCAGCGCAATTTTTTTTATTAGATGGCAATTTTCGCCAGTCCTGATGTGTGTGTCAAATATGGTGAGTTTTGAAGCATGTTACGGGGGTCAAATTACAGCTCAAAGAGGTGGCGGAATAATAATAAAACCTTACAATTACAATAGGGTCCTCTGTCCCAAAGGGACCTTGCGGTCCCTAATAAATAAAGAATAGTGAACAACAGGCTGAATAAGTGTATGTTATATGACGCATAAATAACCAACTGAGAATGTGCCTGGTATGTTAACGTAACATATTATGGTAAGAGTCATTCAAATAACTATAACATATAAAACATGCTATACGTTTACCAAACAATCTGTCACTCCTAATCGCTAAATCCCATGAAATCTTATACGTCTAGTCTCTTACGTGAATGACCTAAATAATATTATTTGATATTTTACGCTAATGTGTTAATAATTTCACACATAAGTCGCTCCTGAGTATAAGTCGCACCCCCGGCCAAACTATGAAAAAAAACTGCAACTTATAGTCCGAAAATTACGGTACTTATTAATGCCTTATTCTGCATGGCCTTAGTATACAACCAGTAAGCCATTAACGAAGAGTCTTCTCTCAATAACCTCAGAATTATTGCTTATTAGTAACCCCAACCTAACCCTTATATGTTCCCCTAGTGTCCAAATAACTCTAAATTAAGTATGTGTTACTTAGAATATGTTCCCCATACTAAAGTGTTACCGAGTTTTTTTGTTTGCATGCAAGATCACAGACTCAATGTGGATAGCACACACACACACACACACACACGCATATGCACACACACTTAGCCACAGACAGGGAGAGAGAGTAAGCCTGAAAGGAAAGAAAAAAAACGCCTCCCACACGATGAAGTTACATAAGGAGGAAAAAATCGAAACTTAAGTTTGGGGACGGATAATTTAATTTGGAGTCTTGCTGAGGGAAAGACATCTTTGCTTTAGATTGTTGCTAACATACGCCAGGCAATAAAGCTTGCATCACAGTCGACCGATGGGCATGAACCGTCGACGAATTAAGACGCGATTCCGGGCTTTCAATGCAACGCTCGACACAGGCCGGGTAATCGACTCAGGCTGAGCATGACAAATGGCTACTGTTCCATGCCGGGGATGCGGCGTTCCGGTCCGAATAAGCAGCCTGCTGCGGCGCTGGTCTCCAAGGAGACGCTGCGGTGCGACGGTGAAAGCAGTTCATCCTTCATGATTTAAAAAAAAAAAAAAGGCAGAGAAAAGAAGGATTTGTCCTATAAGTGATCTCCGGGGAAGTGGAGACGATGGCGCTTTTGGATGATTCGGATCAATGTGACCATTAATCTGGAGACTAGAAAGGTATGATATCTGAACTGCAGTACGTTTGTTTATCTCATCACGCGTCTGCCTGTCCGTTCGCATACTCTACTTAATTACTTAGAAATCCCAGCACGGTCTTGTAACCTAAATATGTTTCCTTTAAAGGCCTACTGAAACCCACTACTACCGACCACGCAGTCTGATAGTTTATATATCAATGATGAAATCTTAACATTGCAACACATGCCAATACGGCCGGGTTAGCTTACTAAAGTGCAATTTTAAATTTTGCGCAAAATATCCTGCTGAAAACGTCTCGGTATGATGACGTCAGCGCGTGACGTCACGGATTGTAGAGGACATTTTGGGACAGCATGGTGGCCAGCTATTAAGTCGTCTGTTTTCATCGCAAAATTCCACAGTATTCTGGACATCTGTGTTGGTGAATCTTTTGCAATTTGTTCAATGAACAATGGAGACAGCAAAGAAGAAAGCTGTAGGTCGGAAGCGGTGTATTGCGGCAGGTGTTGTGCTGGATAACGCACCCCCGCGTTATATGGACGGGAGGGGGGAGAAGTTTGTTATGCGGGATTAATTTGTGGCATATTAAATATAAGCCTGGTTGTGTTGTGGCTAATAGAGTATATATATGTCTTGTGTTTATTTACTGTTTTAGTCATTCCCAGCTGAATATCAGGTCCCACCCGCCTCTCACAGCATCTTCCCTATCTGAATCGCTCCCACTGCCCTCTAGTCCTTCACTCTCACTTTCCTCATCCACAAATCTTTCATCCTCACTCAAATTAATAGGGAAATTGTCGCTTTCTCGGTCCAAATCGCTCTCGCTGCTGGTGGCCATGATTGTAAACAATGTGCGGATGTGAGGAGCTCCACAACCTGTGACGTCACGCGCATATTGTCTGCTACTTCCGGTACAGGCAAGGCTTTTTTTTATCAGCGACCAAAAGTTGCAAACTTTATCGTCAATGTTCTCTACTAAATCCTTTCAGCAAAAATATGGCAATATTGCGAAATTATCAAGTATGACACATAGAATGGACCTGCTATCCCCGTTTAAATAAGAAAATCGCATTTCAGTAGGCCTTTAATGTTGTTTTTTAAAACACTTTGTTTATCACTAGTCTCAAATTGCTATATAGTATTTAATGAATATGCATGCAGCTCTTTAGCGCCGCCCTAGTGGCTCCCTGGACCTCTTTCATGATGTTTCGAGTAAAGAACAACAGCCTTCCAGCTTGTATTCTTAGGTTATTTCAATTAAGAGGAGAAAACTATAATTTACGGGGATATAGATTTTTGAAATAGGTAAAGTAAGAACGAATATAAAATACAAATGTATTTCAGTTTTAGGAGTTAAATGGTGGAACAAGCTCAGTGATGAGCTGAAGACATGTAGTTCTTTGTTAAGGTTTAAGAAAACCTTGAAAGGTGAAATAATTGAAAATTATAAAATATAGTAACAATTACTTTTATCCCATTGATTTTTTTTTTAACGTTGATGTTCCAGGCAATGTAATTTATAGTGAATGTATATGATAGGCAAATATAAGCTTTGGCTTTAGCCTATTCCTTTTTCGGTCATTCTTTTTCTTTTATTTTATTTTTGTGTGTAAATGTGTATGATTGTTAAATATGTATAATCTGTACTGTTAATCTGGTCACACAAAATGGCTGATGGTTGATTATATGACCGAAATAAACTTATTTCATTCATACATTTATTTTATTTATTCATGTACATATTGCATCATTATGCCTCCTTTGTAGGTATATTTGAGCTCATTTAATTTGCTTTACTTATGTCCTCTGTGTATTTAATTTATATTTGCATGTCTCATGACACGTTATCTGTATGTAATATTCGCTGCAATTCTAATAGTTGTATGTGTTCCAGACCACAGCAAATGTTATGTAGCTTGCAAAGATTGTAATAAATCCATTAGAAGAAGACAGCCTGCTGTTTTGAAAATAAACTGGATCATTTAGTATGTGTTTGTGCATGGAAAACGGCAGCTTTTTGCAAAACTTAAGCACTGGCTTAATTCTAACAAAAAAAATCTTACAGTACATTAAACATATGTTTGTCCTTAAGTAAAATAGTGAACATACTAGACAACTTGTCGTTTAGTAGTAAGTAAGCCATGTTTTAAAGCACCTCTTTCTGAGGGTGTTCCAGTTATATAACTTCTCCGTTATCGTTAGTTTTTAAGCCAAAATGCATCTGTTCTCCCTTTTCTGTCCAAACACTGTGTCTGCTTGTAAGTACTCCACGATTGTGCGCTGCCGAACATGCTCCTCAGCTTGTAAACCAGCAATGACACGACATGACGACGACGGGGGGCCGGGGGGATGGGGGACCGGTACTTTTTAGAGGCGGTATAGTACAGAATATGATCAATTAGTATTGCGGTACTATACTAATACCGGTATACCGTACAACCCTAGCCTGTACAAAGCCCAGCTGGTGTAAATTGGGAAATTGACTAGAATGGACCAGCCGTTACTCATCTCTTGATAATCTGGTGTTAGAAATAGAAAAGTTGTGGGAGATGGATCAATACAGACTCTGAGTACCGTATTTTTCAGAGTATAAGTCGCACCGGAGTATAAGTCGCACCTGCCGAAAATGCATAATAAAGAAGGGAAAAAAACATATATAAATTACACTGGAGCCCGGCCAAACTATGAAAAAAACTGCGACTTATAGTCCGAAAAATATGGTAGTTCAATATGTGTATTATCAGATTTAGAATTGAAGATACAGTTGTGGTCAAAAGTGTACATACTAGCAGAGGTGGGACCAAGTCATTGTTTTGCAAGTCACAAGTAAGTCTCAAGTCTTTGCCCTCAAGTCCGAGTCAAGTCCCGAGTCAAGACAGGCAAGCCCCGAGTCAAGTCCAAAGTCAAGACTGGAAAGTCTCAAGTCAAGTCCTAAGTCCTGCATTTTGAGTTTCGAGTCCTTTCAAGTCCTTTTAACCACAGACTAATATATTAACACAGATTGTGTATGCTTTTCAAACGCTGTATTTATTTATTAAAACAAGTGCATTTTAAATTGCAGGAAAGAAAATTGTGCTGACATTGCACTTTATAATAGCACTATTAACCAGTCATTTTAAACATTAACTCATTCCTTTACAGAACAAACACATTGAAAAATAAAGTGCAAATGTACTTATTTGTACAAAAGTGTTAACATTGAAAAAACATGACATATACGTGAACATAACAAAAAAGTTGTACTTTTTATATGTCAGGGCCCTATGCTGCATTGCATTTGCAAAAGACCAAATTAGCCAAGAGTCTGTCAGTCATTTGTGCACGATGGGGGCGTAGTATGATGCCACCACGGCTGAAAACTCGCTCCACTGGAGCACTGGAGGCAGGCACTGCCAAGACTCTCATGGCCACTTGGAACAGTGAAGGAAGAGTCTTCATGTTCAATGCCCAGAACAAAAGGGGGAGAGAGGTTTTTTGGGTTGGTGCACTACTTGTAAGTGTATCTTGTGTTTTTTATGTTGATTTAATAAAAAAAATTAAAAAAAAAAATTTCTTGTGCGGCCCGATACCAATCGATCCACAGACCAGTACCGGGCCGCGGCCCGGTGGTTGGGGACCACTGAGGTAAACAACCAACAGTATGTCAGAAAGCTAGCTAAAACGGTACACATATTCATAATATAGTATACATTTTAACTGACCTTTATTTTACTATTTTTGTCTTTTTTTAGGTGGCTAAAATACGCGGCGCTGCTGACCGCCGTCTAACGTTACGTGTGATATATTGACTAACGTAACCCTGCTTAAAAAAAATCACTGAACAAAAAGTATGAATAAGGTAGTGAACTGCAACAGATTCCCGTGTTTGCAATAACGTTATAACGTTAGCAGTGAGTTTACAGCCTCACTGATTTAACTACACAGCAAATAAAAGTCACGTTACTTAGCCAATAAACGTTATCTTACATTCAAAACTTACCGTTCTTTGTGCAACTTCAAATGCCGGACGAAGTTGGAAGTTGTTGCCTCTCCATCAGTCATTTTCGAACCGCATGTGTTGCATACTGCAAACCGTTTTGTGTTGACCACCTCGTAATTTTTATACCCAAACAAAATTATTTTAGGTATCATTTTTTGTTCACTGGCGTGTGGTTTGGACATGTCTTCTTCGTTGGTTGTCCTGCAATTTGATTGGATGAATGCTGTGTGATGAAAACAAAGTAGATCTAATTTGATTGGCTGTTGTACTGAGAGCACACCAGCTGACACACGCAACGCTGATAGTACACAATGAAAAATACGGAGCCCTCCCGAATAACTTTTTCATCTTTGGGTTTTGGGGAAAGTAGCAAGTCATGTCAATTCAAAAGGCTCAAGTCCAAGTGAAGTCACAAGTCATTGATGTTAAAGTCTAAGTCGAGTTGCAAGTCTTTTTACATTTTGTCAAGTCGAGTCTAAAGTCATCAAATTCATGACTCGAGTCTGACTCGAGTCCAAGTCATGTGACTCGAGTCCACACCTCTGCATACTAGAGATGCGCGGATAGGCAATTATTTCATCCGCAACCGCATCAGAAAGTCGTCAACCATCCGCCATCCACCCAATCTAACATTTAATCAAAACCGCACCCGCCCGCCATCCGCCACCCACCCGTTGTTATATATCTAATATAGACGATGCAAGGCATTAGTGAGGTTATAAAGCTTTTGCCTGTTAAAGAAAGGAGACTGATCCAATGCAGCACAGACATTCAATGCGTGCCACGCTGTCACGGCCCAGACGCACACCAGTGCGCAATCATATGGGAGCCGCGCTGAGCGCACCTCCAAGCGCGTGGAGGTGCGATGTCCCTCGCACCCGCGGCGGCTCCACCCGGGCTCGCCCGAGGCTTCAGCGCGCACTGCGGCGGCCATCCTACTCGTCGCGGCCTAGCCCTCGCGGCTCTCGCTGCCGGCGACGGCCGGGTATGGGCCCGACGCTCCAGCGCCATCCATTTTCAGGGCTAGTTGATTCGGCAGGTGGGTTGTTACACACTCCTTAGCGGGTTCCGACTTCCATGGCCACCGTCCTGCTGTCTATATCAACCAGGGTGAGCCCCACCCCTTTCGTGAGCGCACTGCGCGCGGAGTGACCCCTGTTACGCGCCCCCGGCAACAGGGGTGGCGGGCAGGTAAGCTGCGCGGGCGGAGCGCGCGGAGTGACCCCTGTTACGAGCCCCCGGCCACGGGGTGGCGGGCAGGTAAGCTGCTTACCTGCTGCACGTGACGCCGGCCGCGGCGAAGGCGGACGAGGCGGGGTGTCGGTGCGGTGGGCGCGGTGGTGACCCTGGAAGTGCGTCGGGCCCTTCTCGCGGATCACCTCAGCTACGGCTCCCGGTCGGGCCCTCTCGGGGGAAGGGGCCTCGGTCCCGGACCCCGGCGAGGCGTCCCTTCTCCGCTCCGTAAAAGTGTCCATCTCTTTTTTTTTTCTTCTTCTGTTGTGGCATATGCAGCAGGTGCCTGCTCGTTTTTCGTATGTGGGTAACAACATTTAACTATGTATATATATTTCCGAATTGGTTTAACTGCCACCCGCCTGAATCTATTTAAAATCTTTTTTTTTTTTATTTCAACCGCCCGACCTGACCCGCAGATAAAATCTAATTTTTTTTTATTTCAACCGCCCGATCCGCGGATAATCCGCGCACTCCGCGGTTGTGTCCGCAAACCGCGCATCTCTAGTACATACACTTGTAAAGAACATAATGTCATGGCTGTCTTGAGTTTCCAATAATTTCTACAACTCTTATTTTTTTTGTGATAGAGTGATTGGAGCACATACTTGTTGGTCATAAAAAACATTCATGAAGTTTGGTTCTTTTATGAATTTATTATGGGTCTACTGAAAATGTGAGCAAATCTGCTGGGTCAAAAGTATACATACAGCAATGTTAATATTTGCTTACATGTCCCTTGGCAAGTTTCACTGCAATAAGGCGCTTTTGGTAGCCATCCACAAGCTTCTGCTTGAATTTTTGACCACTCCTCTTGACAAAATTGGTGCAGTTCAGCTAAATTTGTTGGTTTTCTGACATGGACTTGTTTCTTCAGCATTATCCACCCGTTTAAGTCAGGACTTTGGGAAGGCCATTCTAAAACCTTAATTCTAGCCTGATTTAGTCATTCCTTTACCACTTTTGACGTGTGTTTGGGGTCATTGTCCTGTTGGAACACCCAACTGCGCCCAAGACAAAAACCTCCGGGCTGATGATTTTAGGTTGTCCTGAAGAATTTGGAGTTAATCCTCCTTTTTAATTGTCCCATTTACTCTCTGTAAAGCACCAGTTCCATTGGCAGCAAAACAGGCCCAGAGCATAATACTACTACCACC
>NC_084550.2:48935000-48977500 GCF_033978685.3 Nerophis lumbriciformis | reverse complement strand
ACCAGTGAAGTTGGCACGTTGTGTAAATCGTAAATAAAAACAGGATTTGCAAATCCTTTTCAACGTATATTCAATTGAATAGACTGCATGGGTATCTTATACATCTGTGAAGGCACTATTAATGCTTAAAGGTACATACAGGTTTTGGAGCAACATATGTTGCCATCCAAGCAACGGTATCATAGACGCCCCTGCTTATTTCACAGCAAGATAATGCCAAGCCATGTGTTACAACAGCGTGGCTTCATAGTAAAATAGTGCGGGTACTAGACTGGCCTGCCTGTAGTCCAGCCCTGTCTCATAGGCTCAGGAACACTTCAGAAAACCACTGTCAGTAACTACAGCTCGTCGCTACATCTGTAAGTGCAAGTTAAAACTCTACCATGCAAAGCAAAAGCCATTTATCAACAACACCCAGAAACGACGCCGACTTCGCTGGGCCCGAGCTCAACTAAAATAGACTGATGCAAAGTGGAAAACTGCTTATTTCAGCAAGACAATGCCAATTAAGCCAGGTGTTACAACAGCGTGGCTTCATAGTAAAAAAGTGTGGGTACTAGACTGGCCTACCTGTAGTCCAGACCTGTCCCCCATTGAAAATGTGTGGCACATTATCAGGCCTAAAATACGACAACGGAGACCCCGGACTGTTGAACAACTTAAGCTGTACATCAAGCAAGAATGGGAAAGAATTCCACCTGAAAAGCTTAAAAAAATTGGTCTCCTCAGTTCCCAAACGCTTACTGAGTGTTGTTAAAAGGAAAGGCACAGTGGTAAAAATGCCCTTGTGCCAACTTTTTTGCAATGAGTTGCTGCCATTAAATTCTGAGTTAATGATTATTTGCAAAAAAAAAAAAAAAAGTTTCTCAGTTGGAACATTAAATATCTTGTCTTTGCAGTCTATTCAATTGAATATAAGTTGAAAAGGATTTGCAAATCATTGTATTCTGTTTTTATTTACGGTTTACACAACGTGCCAACTTCACTGGTTTTGGGTTTTGTATACCAGCATATATATACATATATACATACATACATACATATATACATTTCTACAATCGTAGCATTTTATAGTTATTACAAATTGAAAAAAAATACATATACAAAATTAAGCAAACAAATAAAGTATTGTAATGCACGACAGTCATTTCATGTTGTTAAAATATTTAGGTTTTCTAGGGTTTCCTTGTCTTAGACTCTGTCAGAGAGGTAGTCATGCATTACCATTTAAAATGTGTTTATTATTGTGCTTGCACAGGTGTTTCTTATGTATTGGTTACCTTATTTAGCTTAATGAAAATGGGCGAACTACTAAACCTACACTTCTACAAAACCAAAAACCAGTGAAGTTGGCACGTTGTGTAAATGGTAAATAAAAACAGAATACAATGATTTGCAAATCATTTTCAACTTATATTCAATTGAATAGACTGCAAAGACAAGATATTTAATGTTCAAACTGAGAAACTTAATTTTTTTTTAGCAAATCATGATTAACTTAGAATTTAATGACAGCAACACATTGCAAAAACGTTTCCACAAGGGCATTTTTACCACTGTATTACATGGCCTTTCCTTTTAACAACACTCAGTAAATGTTTGGGAACTGGGGTGACCAATTTTTGAAGCTTTTCAGGTGGAATTGTTTCCCATTCTTGCTTGATGTACAGCTTAAGTTGTTCAACAGTCCGGGGTCTCTGTTGTGGTATTTTACGATTCATATTATGCCACACATTTTCAATGGCAGACAGGTCTGGACTACAGGCAGGCCAGTCTAGTACCCGCACGCTTTTACTATGAAGCCACGCTGTTGTAACACGTGGCTTGGCATTGTTTTGCTGAAATAAGCAGGGGCGTCTATGGTAGCGTTGCTTGGATGGCAACATATGTTGCTCCAAAACCTGTATGTACCTTTCAGCATTAATGGTGCCTTCACAGATGTGCAAGTTACCCATGCTTTGGGCACTAATACACCCCCATACCATAACAGATGCTGGCTTTTTAACTTTACGCCTATAACAATCCGGATGGTTCTTTTCCTTTTTGTTACGGAGGACACAACGTCAGACCACAGAACACTTTTACACTTTGCATCAGTCCATCTTAGATGAGCTCGGGCCCAGCGAAGCCGCCAGCGTTTGTGGGTGTTGTTGATAAATAGCTTTAACTTTGCATAGTAGAGTTTTAACTTGCACTTACAGATGTAGCGACAAACTGTAGTTACAGACAGCGGTTTTCTGAAGTGTTCCTGAGCCCATGTGGTGATATCTTTTACACACTGAAGTCGACTTTTGATGCAGTACCGCCTGAGGGATCCAAGGTCAAGGGTTTAGCCCCTTATGTGCAGTGATTTCTCCAGATTCTCTGAACCTTTTGATGATATTACGGACCGTAAATGGTGAAATCCTTAAATTCCTTGCAATAGCTTGTTGAGAAATGTTGTTCTTAAACTGTTCAAATTTGCTCACACATTTGTTCACAAAGTGGTGACCCTCACCCCATCCTTGTTTGTGAATGACTGAGCATTTCATGGAAGCTGCTTGTATGGCACCCACCTGTTCCCAATTAGCCTGTTCACCTGTGGGATGTTCCAAATAAGTGTTTGATGAGCATTCCTCAACTTTCTCAGTTTTGTTTGCCACTTGTGCCAGCTTTTTTGAAAAACATGTTGCAGGCTTCAAATTCCAAATGAGCTAATATTTGCAAAAAATAACAAAGTTTTCCAGTTCGAACTTTGAGTATCTTGTCTTTGCAGTCCATTCAATTGAATGTAAGTTGTAAAAGGATTTGCAAATCATTGTATTCTGTTTTTATTTACCATTTACACAACGTGCCAACTTCACTGGTTTTTCAACAGCAATATTGCTTTAAATGACTAATAATAAGCTCTTTTCCAGGACTTTGTGACGTTTGGGGGAAAAAAACAAACGGAATTTAATCCTTCCACTAAATGAACAGCTTGCTTGCATTCAACAAAGAGGATTACTGCTCCATTTCTTTGTCCTAAAATATTTATCTAATGAGCTATAGTTGTGACATATTTCACAAGAATGGTGTGAAAACCCTCAAACAATGTCTGAGCTGAAGGTTTGCTGCACACACACACACACACACACAGACACAGACAGACACACACACACACACACACACGCACACACGTAGCATGATTAACCTTTGGGAGAATGTGGGTGAATTTGAGGCTAATTAATGAAGGCGGCGAAACGGCACACAGCTAATTATCCAAAATACTAAAGAGAGATTAATCCACGTTTTGCTTATCGGAGATATCGTGCCACTCCCCCAAGCGAGGAAGAATGTGGGCTATCTTATCTGGTGCTCCAAATGCTTCAAATGTGTCACAACGATAGCAGCCTGCAGCCTGGAGATGAGAATTAACAGCTGACTTAATAGCAAGGTGGTGAATTTATGTATTTGTTGTAGTTTATTGTACACTTCTTTTAGGATTTTTCAAACAAGGAGCTTCAAGCGCACCTGTGAAGGTGATTACCTCTTGAAGCTCATCGAGAGAATGCCAAGAGTGTGCAAAGCAGTAATCCGAGCAAAAAATAAATAAATAAATAAAAATAAAAATAAAATATATATATATATATATATATATATATACCGTATTTTTCGGACTATAAGTCGCAGTTTTTTTCATAGTTTGGCTGGGGGTGCGACTTATACTCAGGAGCGACTTATGTGTGAAATTATTAACACATTACCGTAAAATATCAAATAACATTATTTAGCTCATTCACGTTAGAGACGAGACCAGGGGTCGGCAACCCAAAATGTTGAAAGAGCCATATTGGACCAAAAATACAAAAACAAATCTGTCTGGAGCCGCAACAAATTAAAAGCCATATTACATACAGATAGTGTGTCATGAGATATACATTGAATTGAGATGACTTAAAGGAAACTAAATGACCTCAAATATAGCTACAAATTAGGCATAATGATGCAATATGTACATATAGCTAGCCTAAATAGCATGTTAGCATTGATTAGCTTGCAGTCTTGCAGTGACCAAATATGTCTGATTAGCACTCCACACAAGTCAATAACATCAACAAAACTCACCTTTGTGCATTCATGCACAACGTTAAAAGTTTGGTGGACAAAATGAGACAGAAAAAGAAGTGGCATAAAACACGTCCTCGAAAGTCGGAGAAAGTTGTACATGTAAACAAACTACGGTGAGTTCAAGGACCGCCAAAATTAGTAGGACAAAACTGCGCTCGCCAAATACTTGAGTCAGTGAAGCATGTTTAATATAAACAGTGTGCTTTGTAACAATTAGGGAGGTTTGTGTCATGTTTGTCCTCCTACAGAAACCATATTAAAACAAAAAAAAATTTTTTTTTCCCCTCATCTTTTTCCATTTTTCATACATTTTTGAAAAAGCTCCAGAGAGCCACTAGGGCGGCGCTAGAGCCGCGGGTTGCCGACCCCTGGACTAGATGTATAAGATTTCATGGGATTTAGCGATTAGCAGAGGTGGGACCAAGTCATTGTTTTGCAAGTCACAAGTAAGTCTCAAGTCTTTGCCCTCAAGTCCGAGTCAAGTCCCGAGTCAAGACAGGCAAGCCCCGAGTCAAGTCCAAAGTCAAGACTGGAAAGTCTCAAGTCAAGTCCTAAGTCCTGCATTTTGAGTTTCGAGTCCTTTCAAGTCCTTTTAACCACAGACTAATATATTAACACAGATTGTGTATGCTTTTCAAACGCTGTATTTATTTATTAAAACAAGTGCATTTTAAATTGCAGGAAAGAAAATTGTGCTGACATTGCACTTTATAATAGCACTATTAACCAGTCATTTTAAACATTAACTCATTCCTTTACAGAACAAACACATTGAAAAATAAAGTGCAAATGTACTTATTTGTACAAAAGTGTTAACATTGAAAAAACATGACATATACGTGAACATAACAAAAAAGTTGTACTTTTTATATGTCAGGGCCCTATGCTGCATTGCATTTGCAAAAGACCAAATTAGCCAAGAGTCTGTCAGTCATTTGTGCACGATGGGGGCGTAGTATGATGCCACCATGGCTGAAAACTCGCTCCACTGGAGCACTGGAGGCAGGCACTGCCAAGACTCTCATGGCCACTCGGAACAGTGAAGGAAGAGTCTTCATGTTCAATGCCCAGAACAAAAGGGGGGAGAGAGTTGTTTTGGGTTGGTGCACTACTTGTAAGTGTATCTTGTGTTTTTTATGTTGATTTAATTAAAAAAAAAAAAAAAAAAAAAAAAAATTCTTGTGCGGCCCGATACCAATCGATCCACGGACCAGTACCGGGCCGTGGCCCGGTGGTTGGGGACCACTGAGGTAAACAACCAACAGTATGTCAGAAAGCTAGCTAAAACGGTACACATATTCATAATATAGTATACATTTTAACTGACCTTTATTTTACTATTTTTGTCTTTTTTTAGGTGGCTAAAATACGCGGTGCTGCTGACCGCCGTCTAACGTTACGTGTGATATATTGACTAACGTAACCCTGCTTAAAAAAAATCACTGAACAAAAAGTATGAATAAGGTAGTGAACTGCAACAGATTCCCGTGTTTGCAATAACGTTATAACGTTAGCAGTGAGTTTACAGCCTCACTGATTTAACTACACAGCAAATAAAAGTCACGTTACTTAGCCAATAAACGTTATCTTACATTCAAAACTTACCGTTCTTTGTGCAACTTCAAATGCCGGACGAAGTTGGAAGTTGTTGCCTCTCCATCAGTCATTTTCGAACCGCATGTGTTGCATACTGCAAACCGTTTTGTGTTGACCACCTCGTAATTTTTATACCCAAACAAAATTATTTTAGGTATCATTTTTTGTTCACTGGCGTGTGGTTTGGACATGTCTTCTTCGTTGGTTGTCCTGCAATTTGATTGGATGAATGCTGTGTGATGAAAACAAAGTAGATCTAATTTGATTGGCTGTTGTACTGAGACCACACCAGCTGACACACGCAACGCTGATAGACAAGTACACAATGAAAAATATGGAGCGCTCCCGAATAACTTTTTCATCTTTGGGTTTTGGGGAAAGTAGCAAGTCATGTCAAGTCATGTCAATTCAAAAGGCTCAAGTCCAAGTGAAGTCACAAGTCATTGATGTTAAAGTCTAAGTCGAGTTGCAAGTCTTTTTACATTTTGTCAAGTCGAGTCTAAAGTCATCAAATTCATGACTCGAGTCTGACTCGAGTCCAAGTCATGTGACTCGAGTCCACACCTCTGGCGATTAGGAGTGACAGATTGTTTGGTAAACGTATAGCATGTTCTATATGTCATACTTATTTGAATGACTCTCACCATAATATGTTACTTTAACATACCAGGCACATTCTCAGTTGGTTATTTATGCCTCATATAACATACACTTATTCAGCCTGTTGTTCACTATTCTTTATTTATTTTAAATTGCCTTTCAAATGTCTATTCTTGGTGTTGGGTTTTATCAAATAAATTTCCCCAAAAAATGCGACTTATACTCCAGTGCGACTTATATATGTTTTTTCCTTCTTTATTATGCATTTTTGGAAGGTGCGACTTATACTCCGGTGCGACTTATACTCCGAAAAATACAGTATATATATATATATATATATATATATATATATATATATATATATACACAGCGGTACTACCATTGTTAGCACACATTCAACCAGCTATCCTATTTTCAACAAAACAATCAAACCTTCAGCTCTCACATTTGATCGCTACTTGGCAGGACTCCAAATGTTATTCTAAGTTGTGTAGTAAAGCTCGCCCACACGCTACTTTTTTTGTCACATGAGATATTTGTGCCACTGAAAAAAAAAAAGTCAACGTACCGGACAACAACATGGGGTCCTTGTCAGCGGCCTTCTTCACGTGATCAGACTCTCCGGTCAGCGACGACTCGTCAATCTTCAGGTCGTTGCCCTGGATCAGGATTCCGTCGGAAGGAAGCAGATCACCTGCCGAGCACATTTGGCGTTCAAGCAATGTTTACAGGAGAACTACCATAGGGCACACCGGATTATAAGGCGCATTAAAGGAGTCATATTATTGTTTTTTTCTTCTAAATGTAAAACACTTCCTTGTGGTCTACATAACATGTAATGGTGGTTCTTTGGTCAAAATGTTGCATATTTTATGTTTTACAGATCATCTGCAAGCCGCTTTCTGACAGTCACTAGCGGTGTAGCGTGCAAGGACGGGAGTGGAAAAAGTGTCAAAAGATGAAGCTAACTTTTTTCTAATAACATTCAGACTTAACTTCAATCAATAAGAGAGCAGCATCTCCTCATTTGGAAACAACAACACCGGAAATGTGTCCCCTGAAAAACCATCCGACCGGAACTCTAATAACTAAAGTTCCTTGAGTGAATAATATAAACTCACTACACCGGTATGTTTTAGCGCTTTCATGGCGAGTTTACTGACAGATATAAGTAAGAACTTTACACTACTTTATATTAGAAATGGCAACAGCGGAGGATGAATGTCCCATAACAAGAAGATAGAGAAATAGAAGACGCTTATCGACTACGGCAGTGTTTTTCAACCACTGTGCCGCGGCACACTAGTGTACCGTGAGATATTGTCTGGTGTGCCGTGGGAGATTATGTAATTTTACCTAATTGGGTTAAAAATATTTTTTGCAAACCAGTAATTATAAACCGTTACTGAGCCGTTGTTGAGTGTCTGTACTGTCTAGAGCTCGGCAGGGTAACCGTGTAATACTCTTCCATACCAGTAGGTGGCATAGGTAGCTAATTGCTTTGTAGATGTCGGGAACGACGACAATGGTTTGCAGGTAAAAAGGTGTCTAATTCTTAAACCAAAAATAAACAAAAGGCGAGTGCCGGTAAGAAAAGGCATTAAAGGGGAACATTATCACCAGACCTATGTAAGCGTCAATATATACCTTGATGTTGCAGAAAAAAGACCATATATTTTTTTAACCGATTTCCGAACTCTAAATGGGTGAATTTTGGCGAATTAAACGCCTTTCTATTATTCGCTCTCGGAGCGATGACGTCACAATGTGATGTCACATCGGGAAGCAATCCGCCATTTTCTCAAACACATTACAAACACCGAGTCAAATCAGCTCTGTTATTTTCCGTTTTTTCGACTGTTTTCCCTACCTTGGAGACATCATGCCTCGTCGGTGTGTTGTCGGAGGGTGTAACAACACGAACAGGGACGGATTCAAGTTGCACCAGTGGCCCAAAGATGCGAAAGTGGCAAGAAATTGGACGAAATTTGTTCAAACTACGAGGGTGTGGGGAAAGCCGACGAAAATGGTCAGTCGTTTGTTCCGCACACTTTACCGACGAAAGCTATGCTACGACAGAGATGGCAAGAATGTGTGGATATCCTGCGACACTCAAAGCAGATGCATTTCCAACGATAAAGTCAAAGAAATCTGCCGCCAGACCCCCATTGAATCTGCCAGAGTGTGTGAGCTATTCAGGGACAAAGAACCTCGGTAGCACGGCAAGCAGCTAAACCCCCTGGATGTCTTGGCTCACACCGCTTCTACCGTCCCTTATGCTACCGAAGATGATCAAGAGAAGTATATCGACCCTAGCTTCCCTGGCCTGCTGACATCAACTCCAAAACTGGACAGATCAGCTTTCAGGAAAAGAGAGCGGATGAGGGTATGTCTACAGAATATATTAATTGATGAAAACTTTATTCATTACTCGCGGTTTTACGTAAATTATTATACATAAACTGTGTTTACCAATAATTTAGCTTAAAAACATTACAACACTGAAAAACAAACACATACCAATCGTTGGTTAGAAGGCGATCGCCAAATTCGTCTTCGCTTTCTCCCGTGTCGCTGGCTGTCGTGTCGTTTGTCGGTTTCGCTTGCATACGGTTCAAACCGATATGGCTCAATAGCTTCAGTTTCTTCTTCAATTTCGCTTAAGCCGCTGAAATCCGAGTCTGAATCCGAGTTAATGTCGCTATACCTTGCTGTTCTATCCGCCATGTTTGTTTGTATTGGCATCACTGTGTGACGTCACAGAAAAATGGACGGGTGTATATAACGATGGTTAAAATCAGGCACTTTGAAGCTTTTTTTAGGGATATTGCGTGATGGGTAAAATTTTTTTAAAAACTTCGAAAAATAAAATAAGCCACTGGGAACTGATTTTTAATGGTTTTAACCCTTCTGAAATTGTGATAATGTTCCCCTTTAAAACTTAGGGAAGGCCATGCAAAACTAAAACTGAACTTGTGCAAAGTAAACAAAAACATAATGCTGGACGACAGCAAAGACTTACAGCGTGTGGAGCAGACGGCGTCCACAAATGACATGACAATCAACACCAAAATAGGAGCGTAAGACAAGAACTAAAACACTACACACAGGAAAACGCCAAAAATCTCCAAATAAGTCACAGTGTGATGTGACAGGTGGTGACATTACACCTACTTTGAGACAAGAGCTATAAAGATGCATGCTTGGTTATGGTTGGAATTCATATCCAACAAGTGCGAGTTTTTGTTGTCAATATCGGCTGCTGGGTTTCATTTTTTTAATGTTTTCTGCTGGTGGTGTGCCTCGGGATTTTTTTCAATGAAAAAAAATGTGCCTCGGCTCAGAAAAGGTTGAAAAACACTGGACTACGGTGTCGGCACGGACTACAAAGGCGGACGCAAGCTATTTTTCAGGATTCATACAGATCCCAAATACACATCAGCAGGTACCAGAAGGAAAGAAAAGTTGCTTTTGCAAAGTATTGCGAAACAAAACGCCAGATAATATGTCTTACCCTATACACACACCATAATAATACTTGTATGTTGTCAAACGGTGCGGCTTCATAGCTTACCAAAGTCGTACTAAAACATTTTAATAGATTTTTTGAGCGCCATGTGTAATGTTCTGTATTTTCAATGAAACATATAAAATGTTGCTGTTGTTTACTTGAGTCATATTGCCGTCATAGTGCAGTCTACACGTATCTCTTATGTTTGACTGCCATCTACTGGTCACACTTATCATTACACTATGTACCAAATAAAATTGCTACGAGGTCGGTAAGGAAAACCAAAATCATTCCTTACATTAGGTGCACCGGGTTATAAGGCGCACTGTCGAGTTTTGAGAAGAAAAAAAAACCAGAAGTGCGCCTTATAGTGCGGAAAATACGGTAGTCTTCAAAAGTGAACCCCAAGTTCATCACGTGGAGTGAGGTGTCATCAAATCTTGCCTCAGGGTGTTTTATTTCTGCTATTTTTTTCCCCCTTGTGTTGCTACACAAGGACCAGTCATGGCAAAGAGAAAAAGTGTGATGATAACCATAGAACAGGAAGTCAAGTGAAATGATCATAGTAGTGTTGCTATAAAGACAACGGCCATGACGACCGGGTGATTAATACCCACCATATTTGATTTGTGCGATGTCCCCCACCAGTATGTCCGCCACGGGCAGCTGGATGACTTGGCTGCCACGCACCACCTGGAACTTTTGCTCCTGTTCGATGCGACTCTGCAGCCCGCGGAACTGCTTCTCCTTGGACCAGTCATTGAAGGCGGTCACCAGCACCACGCACACCACCGACAGGAGGATGGCGGCGCCCTCCATCCAGCCCGCCTCTGCCTCGCCCTCGTCCTCCACGCCTGCCGCCGCATCACCGCAAGCTGCGATCAAAAAATAGGATGTTGTCACTCCGCTGGTCCTGTATTTACTTCAAACGTGGCGTCCACTGTAATAGACGCCCGCTTCAAAAAATAAACCCCCACCCCTCAAATTCATGACTTATACATTCAGGTGGCTGTGACTACTTTTAATAAGAACAACACCTCCATGTGCCACGGAAGATGTATTGCCCAAACACTTAACACACAACCTTCAGAGCAAAAATAGCATCTGTAAAGCTGACCCTTGTTTAAAGGGAAAGTGCTGCAGTATTGAAACATTACAAAGCAAAATGTTATCAAATTTAAACCTGGAAAGCTTGATAACAAAGAGAGAATTATGGACACGTTATTCAAGTATGTGTCTTGAATACAAAACCATGCATTAAATACATTCCTCCAGAAGGTCTTATCTTTACTCCAAACATATTGCTGAGTATTGTGGCCAAACAGCTCAATTTTTGTTTCATCTGACATCACATGGACAAAATACGACGTTCTGGAGGAAAGTTCTGTGGTCAGATGAAACAAAAATTGAGCTGTTTGGCCACAATACCCTGCAATATGTTTGGAGGAGAAAAGGTGAGGCCTTTAATCCCAGTAACACCATTCCTACCGTCAAGCATGGTGGTGGTTGTCAAGACGTGGAATTTTTGTTTCATCTGACATCACATGGACAAAATACGACGTTCTGGAGGAAAGTTCTGTGGTCAGATGAAACAAAAATTGAGCTGTTTGGCCACAATACCCTGCAATATGTTTGGAGGAGAAAAGGTGAGGCCTTTAATCCCAGTAACACCATTCCTACCGTCAAGCATGGTGGTGGTTTTCAAGACGTGGAATTTTTGTTTCATCTGACATCACATGGACAAAATACGACGTTCTGGAGGAAAGTTCTGGGGTCAGATGAAACAAAAATTGAGCTGTTTGGCCACAATACCCTGCAATATGTTTGGAGGAGAAAAGCTGAGGCCTTTAATCCCAGTAACACCATTCCTACCGTCAAGCATGGTGATGGTTGTCAAGACGTGGAATTTTTGTTTCATCTGACATCATATGGACAAAATACGACCTTCTGGAGGAAAGTTCTGTGGTCAGATGAAACAAAAATTGAGCTGTTTGGCCACAATACCCAGCAATATGTTTGGAGGAGAAAAGGTGAGGCCTTTAATCCCAGTAACACCACTCCTACCGTCAAGCATGGTGGTGGTTGTCAAGACGTGGACTTAGGCGTGGATTGTTTTCCCGAGATGCAAAGGATTTGGACAGGACACGGCGTGAAGGTGAATACATATTTAATTTTAACACTCAAAAAAGGAATAAACAAAAGGCGCGCACAAGGGCGGAAAGTACAAAACTTGGCTATAAAAAGAAAAACTCGCACAAAGGCAGAACTATGGACAAAAAAACAAAAGACACTAACTGTGGCATTAATCAACAAAACTTGCTTGCAATGCCGTGAACAGGACAGCATGGACTATGAACATGAAACAGAGTGTCAGGAGTGATGTCGCCAGGCTGACTGCCTGGCAACTACAGGCTTAAATAGTGATGACATGATTAGTGAAAACAGGTGCGTGACTCAAAATGTGAAAACGTGAGACAGGTGCGTGACATGACGATGTGAATCAGGTGAAACTAATGGTTACTATGGTGACAAAGGGAGTGAAGACAAGAACTAAAAAGTGTCCAAAAACCAAGCAAAACATAACTAAATAAAACATGATCACAGACATGACAGTGGTAGTATTATGTTCTGGGCCTGTTTTGCTGCCAATGGAACTGGTGCTTTACAGAGAGTAAATGGGACAATGAAAAAGGAGGATTACCTCCAAATTCTTCAGGACAACCTAAAATCATCAGCCCGGAGGTTGGGTCTTGGGCGCAGTTGGGTGTTCCAACAGGACAATGACCCCAAAAACTCTTCAAAAGTGGTAAAGGAATGGCTAAATCAGGCTAGAATTAAGGTTTTAGAATGACCTTCCCAAAGTCCTGACTTAAACGTGTGGACAAGGCTGAAGAAACAAGTCCATGTCAAAAAACCAACACATTTAGCTGAACTGCACCAATTTTGTCAAGAGGAGTGGTCAGAAATTCAACCAGAAGCGCCTTATTGCAGTGAAACTTGCCAAGGGACACCAAATATTAACATTGCTGTATGTATACTTTTGACCCAGCACATTTGGTCACATTTTCAGTAGACCCATAATAAAATTCATAGAAGAACCAAACTTCATGAATGTTTTTTTATGACCAACAAGTATGTGCTCCAATCACTCTATCACAAAAAAATAAGAGTTGTAGAAATTATTGGAAAATCAAAACAGCCATGACATTATATATATATATATATATATATATATATATATATATATATATATATATATATATATATATATATATATATATATATATATATATATTAACCTCAGTTTGCAACACAGTAAAAATACAATTGCATGCTGATGATACAGTTCTGTATACACATGCCAATGCAGCTGCAATTCTCTCCGGAGCCATGGTCCCGGTATCTGTCTGGCTCCAACACTCCTGCCTACATCTAAATACTAAAAAAAAACGGTATGTATGTTCCTCTCACGTCAGCCAGCAGGGGATGAACAGCCATCTGTTCTAGTCAATGGAGAGCTTTTAGAGGTGGCGCAACAATTTAGATATCTCAGAGGGATCTCTGATTCGAACTTTCAAAGACCATGTTAACAAAAATAGATAACATTGTTAATTTAAACATACAGTATGAGGCCATACTTGACGGTAGAGTCTGCAAAGGTCTATATCCACATTATGATATTTAGTCACATGAACTATTGCCACATGACAGACAGTGTAGGAGGGGTCCTTAAAAAGTGCCAAACCAGTCATGCTCCCATAATTGAACCTCTCATTGGACTCTCTCTTTTAAAACTCTGAATATTTGTACCTGTTGTGTTATTGCGTGTCTATTGTGTCCATGGTGTCTAATTGTGTGTTTGTATTTTTTTACCTGCCTTAGGACAATGGATGCAATTTAGCTTTTGTGCTAATTCCTGCAAATTTACGTTGAAGTTTTTTTTAATTTTGCTGACACATTGAATAATATGTAATTTTCTAATTAATTTACTTATTATAAATACATAATTAGTAGATGTATAGCTAGCAAACACAACTTTGTTTTTCCAACCATGGAGATGAAGAAAATGAGTGTAATGGAGAGTGTTGGGAAGAAGAATTGGCAGACATTTATCCATGAAAAGATGGAGAAGCTATTGATGGTGTGTTTGACTGAGAATTATATTGAAGGAGATACATTACAAGGTAAATGCTGTATATTCTAAATACATACAACTACTGTAGTTGGGTCAGCTTCACTTCAAAGAGAGGGTTTCCACTTTCCACACAGTTGGCATTGACTCATTCACGTGATGTTGTGTAATTCATGCATTTTGTCTGTCTGGCAAAAAAAAAACAACTGCAAAATAAGAGATAACTTTTGAAGTGAAATGACCTTTCTTTCTCGCTCATGTGTTCGCTCCACTTCAGACGGTTGCCGGCAGTGTAGACGCGGCGCGCTGACAGAGCGTGGCAAATTTTGGAAAGAAACAAGGCCGATTCCCTCTCGTCCTTAACGTGAGAGACTTTGGGAGCCATCAGCGTGCAACACACTCCTGGCTCGTTGAGTTAGGGGGAAAAAAGACTAATTTGATTTGGACTGGAAAACACTTGCGGCCCGTGCAGTAGACTTCCCGTCGTGGATATTTTGTTTGCAGTGTTTGCAAACAGAATCATATCATTTTAAATTGGACTATTGGTGAACATTTGTTGACGATTAATCACTAAAAGCAGCATGTGTTGCTATGCGGTCAAATAACAAGTGAAGTTGCTGTCCATGGTGCTGAAATCCTAACTAAGCCATTTAGTAATGCACCATGACTTATTTATAACACGTTTTTTACAACTTAAAAAACACACACACACACATTATATATATATATACAAAAATAAATGGTAATTTAATGTAATGTAGTAAAGATAAATTGATAAAGTATACTAGTATTAACAATAGAATTATAGTTTAAAACAAATGTAGTAATAATCATAGTGGTAAATAGTACTAAATATATATTTTTTTAATAAGTAAAAAAAAAAGTATGTATGCTCTCCAACCCCACCAAAATTATTTGATATTAAAGGAATAACTCAATCTGATGATAAAATACTAATAACATTTTCACCCAGAGAGATACAGCATACTGCATGCTTTGTTCCACAGAAAATGTATTAAAAAATATAACAATCTCATGGCACTACACAAGGTTAATGTAGGTTGCTTCTCTTTCTTCCCCTCCATTTTTCTGCATTCTTTTGTATCTTAAGTTATCATTACATATATGTATTGTTGCATTTGAACAACTGTATTGTTGATAGAGGTAAATTATTGGTATTGTTCATTATCAATAGCGCTATTTCTATTGGTATCTGTATTGATCCATTTGTAGTGTAATAATGCTCATTGTCATTTCTGTATTATTTGTTATTTTCGCTAACTGCTTATTTGCCATCACTTTTACCATCATATTTGTACATGTCGTATTTGCTGATGTTGCTCTATTGTTGTTGTTGTGTTTGCTGTTGTTGTTTTTGTCTCTCTGTCTAATCCCCCTCTTGTCCCCACAATTTCCCCCTCTGTCTTCTTTTTTCTCTCTTTCTATCCCCTCCTGCTCCGGCCCAGCTGCACTAAATGATAATTTAAATACTTTTAATAAAGTCAAATACAAATTGTTACGTCTAGGACGCATGGTTGCGATTGTTGTGTTCCTTCCAAGGCAGATGACAAGCAGGAGCGGCGTGCAGGTAAGATTTAAGTTTCTTTTAATAAATTATTTTAAGGCAGGATCAAAATTACAAAACAGAGGACGCTAGCAAGCGTGGAGCTAAACAAAAACCAAAATGTCACCAAGGGTGATAAACAAGGAATGCTAGCGTGCACAAACTTACTATGAGGAGAAAACCAGGGGAAACGTAAATGTTGCATAAAGCAAACATTGACCCAGCACTTACTGCTGGGTGACAGGAAACTATAAAGGGGAGTGATTAGCCAAAACACCTGGTGGAAACACTAATTGCCAAAACTAAGACAGGTGAGGAGAATCAGCGCCCATGGAAACCAGCAGTAAACAAGGAAAGAGTGTGCACCCAGGAAACAGACTAAAGCAGAAACATAACCAACATAAATCAAGCCATGATCCGGGTAACGGATCATGACAACAAATAAGGCAACAAGAGAAGTATCCTACACTTCTCTTTTGTAAAGTAAATCTGAACAGCCGATATCGGCATCTACATCAACTATATGATTTGCCTGAGAAGCTGGACAGGACAAAAAAATAATAAATAAAAAAAATAATAATAATAATTAATTAAAAAAAAAAAATCAATAAAATAAAATTTAAAAAAAAAAATATATATATATATATATATATATATATATATATATATATATATATATATATATATATATATATATATATATATATATATATAACAATCAAAGAAATAATAAGACATGTTTTTTTTTTAAATACAAAAAAAATACATTTGTAATTTTTAGAGCAAATAAAATACTGCTAAGTTATTAATTAGGTTAAATAGGGATATGCAAAAATGGCAACAACAAAAAAACAGTAATATGTAAAAAAAGAATTTGAGCCCAAAAATATACTGCTTCCTAATTGATTTAGTTACCCAGACCAGTGTTTCATTTAAACCCATTGAAATTATCCAGATATATTAGTATTTGTTGATTACAGAGTATATGCATTTTCACTGTTTATCATACAGAATATAATAGTAAAATAAACATGTCAAATTACAACTTACAAACGTTTTTAATAATAAAATAAATAAATTATATTAAACTATCCATCCATCCATCCATTTTATACCGCGTGTCCCTTTCGGGGCCGTGGGGGTTGCTGGAGCCTATCTCAGCTTGTAAAAAAGGTGAACAATTTAATATATTTGTTTATGAAAACCATGACATTTCCACAACATGTATTTGTGTTTTGGTTAGCTGATTTATTATTGGGTTGTAATGCTTTTTTTATGTAAGATTATATGAAATAACTGACATTTTAATTACAGCCATGTCAATATTTAGGATGAAGCCCCTAAACAATATGATGTCGTTTTTAAGGCAGTTATTCAGTGCTTTTCTATTTCTGATGTAACCCATTATCTTTTTTGTAAGTTTGAGTTTTACTTTTGTCAACATAAAGTCTTGCATAAAACTTGGTCACCTTCTCAAAAGTTCTCAGTCTTTTCAAATGACGAGTACTCCCTACTGGCACGTCCATTACTCTCATAATGCCGCCTGCAGCGGGTGGACCTGACTTATGTTGCTGACTCAGCGCCTGGTTATGCTCTTCATTTCCTGTTTCACGGCTCGCGGGGCAAATGTATGGACAGTGGGCGCTCAAGGTTATTTGTCTGACTCAGCACCTCATTGGCATCTCACGCCTTCGGGTTTGCTCGGTAAGTCACAGGATCACAGAGAGACTCCCATTGTTCTCCGCTGCGAGTGGACTGTAATGCTTGAAACTATACACACCTTCATTCAGATTCCAACCAAATTAAACAGGTTATTGTTCGATAAATGTGCCAAAGTTTAATGGAAATCGAATGTGCAGTTTTGGCACAATTCAGCTTCTGTAGGAAATTAATAACGCCCCCTGCAGGATGGCTGGGTATCTTCTCAAAGCACCCAATTGCTATTTGACATGAGGCATGAGTCGTTGTCATTAATTAGGGGTATCTCCATACGACGTTTTCACTTCCTATACAATACTGATATTAAAGCCTTAAGTACAAAACCAAAACCCGTGAAGTTGGCACGTTGTGTAAATCGTAAATAAAAACAGAATACAATGATTTGCAAATCCTTTTCTACTTATATTCAATTGAATAGACTGCAAAGACAAGATATTTAATGTTCGAACTGAGAAACTTTTTTTTTTGCAAATAATCATTAACTTAGAATTTAATGGCAGCAACGCATTGCAAAAAAGTTGTCCCAGGGGCATGTTCACCACTGTGTTACATGGCCTTTCCTTTTATCAACACTCAGTAATCGTTTGGGAACTGAGGAGACCAATTTTTGAAGCTTTTCAGGTGGAATTATTTCCCATTCTTGCTTGATGTACAGCTTAAGTTGTTCAACAGTCCTGGGTCTCCGTTGTGGTATTTTAGGCTTCATGATGCACCACACATTTTCAGTGGGAGACAGGTCTGGACTACAGGCAGGCCAGTCTAGTACCCACACTCTTTTACTATGAAGCCAGGCTGTTGTAACACGTGGCTTGGCATTGTCTTGCTGAAATAAGCAGGGGCGTCCATGAAAAAGACGTTGCTTGGATGGCAACATATGTTGCTCCAAAACCTGTATGTACCTTTCAGCATTAATGGTGCCTTCATAGATGTGTAAGTTACCCATGTCTTGGGCACTAATACACCCCCATACCATCACAGATGCTGGCTTTTGAACATTGCACCTAGAACAATCCGGTTGGTTCTTTTCCTCTTTGGTCCGAAGGACACGACATTCACACTTTTCCAATTCCAAGTAAGCTAATGTTTGCAAAAAATAACAACGTTTTCCAGTTTGAATGTTAAGTACCTTGTCTTTGCAGTCCATTCAATTGAATATAGGTTCAAAAAGATTTGCAAATCATTGTATTCTGTTTTTATTTACCATTTACACAACGTGCCAACTTCACTGGTTGTGGGGTCTGTAATAGTAGTCTGATGCAATACAGTACCAGCAGGAATCATACTACATACTTTTATTATTTTGTAGCGTAGAATGTTAAAACATGTTTGATCAGGTGAAACTGGTCAAACAGAGAACAATGGCAGGTATGAAAATCACTAACCTTAAGGCACAAAAGTACATACATTTATTATGAATTGAAATTACACATTTTATGTTAGATTTATGCTTTTGAAGTACAGTGTTATTTTTTGTTTTGGCGATAATAATGCATAGAGTTAAGCTCACGACGCAGTAAATTTGATTATGCGGACACGTTTGTTACTGGATACTTTCTAATACGTGTCTGCATTGGAGACGTTGCATGTGTAATACGCAACTATAATTATGTTATACTTGTTTATTTTGAAAACTGTGATGTTTTGGACTCCAATATTGTTCAATTAAGGACACTTACTATGTATGTCTAGCTTGTGTGCTAATATGTGCTTAGTTAGCTGTTGTATAGCTGCTAACTCCTAGTTACCTATAAACCTACCATTATAACGTTTCAAATGGCTTGACTAAAATAGAAGGAAAGACCAACCTTGTGTGCTTATTAGAGTGCTTATTTACCGTATTTTCCGGACCATAGGGCGCAGCGGACTATCAGGCGCACTGCCGATGAATTCTCTATTTTTTAATCTTTGTTCATATATAAGGCGCACCGGATTATAGGGCGCATTAAAGGAGTCATGTTATTTTCTTTTTTTTCTAAATGTAAA
Source organism: Nerophis lumbriciformis (assembly GCF_033978685.3). Lineage (NCBI taxonomy): Eukaryota > Metazoa > Chordata > Actinopteri > Syngnathiformes > Syngnathidae > Nerophis > Nerophis lumbriciformis. Next base: position 48,958,306 of record NC_084550.2, on the reverse strand, counting down.
ACCCTTCCTTGTGGTCTACATAACACGTAATGGTGGTTCTTTGGTCAAAATGTTGCATAGATGATGTTTTACAGATCATCTTCAAGCTGCTTTCTGACAGTCGCTTCAGGATGCGCCGTTTTGTGAGCGGTCTTATTTACGTGGTTTACCTTCGGCAACGTCTTCTCCCCGTCATCTTTGTTGTAGCGTGCAAGGACGGGAGTCGAAGAAGTGTCAAAAGATGGAGCTAACTGTTTTAATGACATTCAGACTTTACTTCAATCAATAACGGAGCAGCATCTCCTCATCCGGAAACAACAACACCAGAAATGTGTCCCGTGAAAAACCGTCTGACCGGAACTCTCTAATAACTAAAGTTCCTTGGGTGAATAATGTAAACTCACTACACCGGTATGTTTTAGCGCTTTCATGGCGAGTGACAGATATAAGTAAGAACTTTACACTACTTTATATTAGAAATAGCAACAGCGGAGGATGAATGTCCCATAACAAGAAGATAGAGAAAAAGAAAAAGCTTAACGACTACGGTGTCGGCACGCACTACAATGGCGGATGCGCGCACATTTTCAGGACTTATGCAGATCCCAAATACACATCAGCAGGTACCAGAAGGAAAGAAAAGTTGATTATGCATAATATTGCAAAACAAAACGCCAGATAATATGTCTTTATACACACACCATAATAATACTCATATGTTGAAGCACATCAAGCGGTGCGGCTTCATAGCTTACCAAAGTCGTACCAAAACATTTTGATACATTTTTGAGCGCCGCGTGTAATGTTCTATATTTTCAATGGAACATATAAAATGTTGGTGTTTACTTGAGTCATATTGCAGTCTACACGTATCTCTTGTGTGTGACTGCCATTATATTGCAGTTTGCACGTATCTCTTATGTTTAACTGCCATCTACTGGTCACACTTATTACACCACGTACCAAATAAAATTGCTTCGAGGTCGGTAAGCAAAACCAGAAGTTTCCCATACATTAGGCGCACTGGGTTATAAGGCGCACTGTCGAGTTTTGAGGGAAAATAAAAAGATTTTAAGTGTGCCTTATAGTCCGGAAAATACGGCAGATGTTATCTGGCTGTAAAGCTTTGCACGTGCTTGTATCGGCGCTTATATCGGACATTTTAAATGCAAGCCGATACCATCCAAGACGTGTTTTCTTCGCTGATACCGGACCAATATTTGTTATTAATATCGGATCGGGGCACCTCTGGTTTTAATGCTGTGTTGATGTATTATGATTATGTTCATCATTATATTTGATATGGTATACTTTAAATCTTGATTTTGAAATCCCTTGAAACTTTCAATTTAGGGTATGACTTCATGCGATGTGACGCAAAATAATTTCTGACCTTGTTACTAGGCAGATTTGATGTAAAGAAAGAGAGCGCAAAAAACATTAGCATTTTGCACTTTTACCCTGACTCTCATCTTGACCTCTAACCTCGAAGTTTCGACTTCTGAAACAAACCCGCATTTGGAACATCGAGTGAATGTATGCTAATTCGCCAGTTATTAAAACAGATTGTGTGATGTCATCATCTGAGCTCTTATCAACAGATTGATTCCAGATCTAAGACTCTTAATTTGCAACAAATGGTGCCCGGCGGAGGTAAGATAGGAGCAGCAAACAGGTATGTGTAGGTCATGTGACACCACTCACACTCTCCGTTGCTCTCTCCAGGCGGGTGGTAGAAGGAGAGGCCCAGGGAAATGAGGGCTGCCACCTCCAGGATGATGAGGGTGACGTCCTGCAGGGCCTCCCATACCAGCTGCAGTAAGGTTTTTGGCTTCTTTGGAGGTATCAAGTTTTTTCCAAATATTTCTTTCCTCTTGTCCAGGTCTCCTTGGACACCTTCCAGGCCTGAAAGACACGAGGACACAAGCATGGTCAAGAAGAGGTTGGACGGTGTAAAAACAAACCACTTGTAAAGTAGAGAAAGGAACAGTATTTAGCAACAACAACATGGTAATCATCTTGGGAAAATAATGTAAAAATATAATATATATACATATATATATATATATATATATATATATATATATATATATATATATATATATATATATATATACGTTAGCCTCTGTGTGTTTTTTTCCTATCTCATCCCTACAAGCCTGTTTTGCAGGTTTCCTTGCTGACGAGCAGAACTTTCCTCCAGAAGGTCTTATCTTTGTCCATGTGATGTCAGATTAAACAAAAATTGAGCTGTTCGGCCACAATACCCAGCAATATGTTTGGAGGAGAAAAGGTGAGGCCTTTAATCCCAGGAACACCATTCCTACCGTCAAGCATGGTGGTGGTAGTATTATGCTTTGGGCCTGTTTTGCTGCCAATGGAACTGGTGCTTTACAGAGAGTAAATGGGACAATGAAAAAGGAGGATTAATTCTTCAGGACAACCTAAAATCAACAACCCGGAGGTTGGGTCTTGGGCGCAGTTGGGTGTTCAAACAGGACAATGACCCCAAACACACGTCAAAAGTGGTAAAGGAATGGCTAAATCAGGCTAGAATTAAGGTTTTAGAATGGCCTTCCCAAAGTCCTGACTTAAACGTGTGGACAATGCTGAAGAAACAAGTCCATGTCAGAAAACCAACACATTTAGCTGAACTGCACCAATTTTGTCAAGAGGAGTGGTCAAAAATTCAACCAGAAGCTTGCCAGAAGCTTGTGGATGGCTACCAAAAGCGCCTTATTGCAGTGAAACTTGCCAAGGGACATGTAACCAAATATTAACATTGCTGTATGTATACTTTTGACCCAGCAGATTTGGTCACATTTTCAGTAGACCCATAATACATTCATAAAAGAACCAACTTTCATGAATGTTTTTTGTGACCAACAAGTATGTGCTCCAATCACTCTATCACAAAAAAATAGGAGTTGTAGAAATGATTGGAAACTCAAGACAGCCATGACATTATATTCTTTACAAGCGTATGTACACTTTTGACCATGACTGTAATATATATATATATATATATATATATATATATATATATATATATATATATATATATATATATATATATATATATATATATATATACATATATATATATATATATATATATATATATAAAGGGCAAATATGTTTGTTTTTTTAAAGTCTGAAAGTGCGCGTTGTATTAGTTAAATACTAATATAAATTTTTTTTAAACAAACTATGATGTCAAGGGAGTCTAAAAATATATATACAAAATGATTAAATAAAATAATAAACATTTTTATTCGGTATGCTTCGCAACTGTGCAATACAATTGGAATGAAATTGGACACACCTGTACATAAAATACAGAACTAAAATAATGTATTTTCAAATATTTGAATAGTACATTTTGATAGGTATGAATTTAACGATAATATGAATATCATGAGACAAAAATAGGTTATAATAAGGGTAAAAATGTTTAAAGTTTAAAGTAAAAAAATATTCAGTCAAAAACTGGACTCCAGGTAGGGGGTCCAGACTGAGGCCAAGGGGGAAAAAACTCATAGCCATAGCACGCATAAACATGTTACATAGAATCCACAAAACTTGCAACAGAGGGGAGGGAGTAGGAGCTGCAGAGGCTGGAAAGGCAAGGGGGAGTTACAGACAGACAAGTCTTTTTTCAAATCGCTGTACAGACAGATCGAAATAACCAATCCCAGACATTCATTTAACCAACCACGGAAGACAATTTAAACCAATCAGAAACAACGGGTCTTGGCATCGGACACGTTTGTTACTGGATATTTTCTAATATCCGTCAGCTTTTGAGGTTTTGTACGTGTAATGAAATTTGCAACTCTAATTATTTGATACTTGTTTACATTGACTAATGTGCTGTTTTAGACCGCAATATTGTTCAATTCGGGATACTTATTACGTACGTCTAGCTCGTGTGCTATTATGTGCTTAGCTGTTGTGTAGCTGCTAGCTCCTGGCAGCCTATGGCCTACCATGTTTACCTTTTGTAAATGACTTGGAATAGAAAAAAAATACCAACCTTGTGTGCTTATTAGGGTTGTACGGTAGGTATACCGGTATTAGTATAGTACCACGATACTAATGAATCATATTCGGTACTATACCACCTCTAAAAAGGTATCGGTCCTCCCGACCCCCTCCCTTTTTTTTTATGGGCATGACAACGCATCGTCGTCGCGTCGTGACATTGCTGGTTTTACAAGCAGAGGAGCATGTTCGGCAGCGCACTATCACGGAGTACATACAAGCAGACAGTGTGTAGACAGAAAAGGGAGAACGGGGCGCGGAAGCTAAGGGAAAAACTTAGGACATGAAACTATAGACATGAACCCCACGAAACTGTGGCATGAAACAAACACAAAACTGTGGCATGAAACAACTAGCATTAACTATGGCATAGAACAAACACGAAACTGTGGCATGAAACCAATAATGACGCCAGGACGACTGACTGGCAAAGGCAGGTTTAAATAGTCCTCTGATTAGAAGCAGGTGCCTTCCTGAACACCAGAAGCAGGTGAAAATCATAAGTAGCCATGGTAACTAAAACAAACTCAGGTGTCAAACAGGAACTAAAAGAGTCCAAAACTAACAGAACATAACAAAAACATGATCCGGACCACGGATCATGACAAATTTGTGGTATCGTCCAAAACTAATGTAAAGTATCAAACAAGTGATTGATACATTTTAACAGAAGTGTATATAGAACATGTTAAAAGAGAAAGTAAGCAGATATTAACAGTAAATGAACAAGTAGATTAATAATACATTTTTACAGCTTGTCCTTAATAATGTTGACAAAATAATAGAATGATACTAATTAGGAGCCTTTGTTTGTTTACTTACTAATAAAAGATAAGTTGTCTTGTATGTTCACTATTTTATTTAAGGACAAACTTGCAATAAGAAACATATGTTTAATGTACCCTAAGATTTTATCTACTAACCTACTCAGTGGCCGAGTGGTTAGAGTGTCCGCCCTGAGATCGGTAGGTCGTGAGTTCAAACCCCGGAAGAGTCATACTAAAGACTATAAAAATGGGACCCATTACCTCCCTGCTTGGCACTCAGCATCAAGGGTTGGAATTGGGGGTTAAATCACCAAAAATGATTCCCGGGCGTGGCCACTGCTGCTGCTCACTGCTCCCCTCACCTCCCATGGGGTGATCAAGGGTGATGAGTCAAATGCAGAGAACAATTTTGCCACACCTGGCGTGTGTGTGACAATCATTGGTACTTTAACTTTAACTTTAAGATTTTTTGTTAAAATAAAGCCAATAATGCCATTTTTTGTGGTCCCCTTTATTTAGAAAAGTATCGAAAAGTACCGAAAAACATCAAAATACATTTTGGGACCGGAACCGTTATAAGGACAACACTAGTGCTTATTGGAGGACATTTGCAGGTTTGCAAAAGTAAACACGCTGTTTGCATCGGAGATTTTGGGATACAAGCTGATATCATTCGATACATATTTTCTTGCTGATATCAAAATCAGATGGGGACACCCTTATAGTGACTTTTCCACTTGGGTCTTTACTAGAGATGTCTGATAATATCAACCTGCCGATATTATCGGCCGATAAAGACGTTAAAATGCAATATCGGAAATTATCGGTATCGGTTTTTTATTATCGGTATCAGGTTGTTTTTTTTTTAAATTAAATCAACATAAAAAACACAAGATACACTTACAATTAGTGCATCAACCCAAAAAACCTCCCTCCCCCATTCACACTCATTCACACAAAAGGGTTGTTTCTTTCTGTTATTAATATTCTGGTTCCTACATTATATATCAATATATATCAATACAGTCTGCAAGGGATACAGTCCGTAAGCACACATGATTGTGCGTGCTGCTGGTCCACTAATAGTACTAACCTTTAACAGTTAATTTAATTAATTTTCATTCATTACTAGTTTCTATGTAACTGTTTTTATATTGTTTTACTTTCTTTTTTATTCAAGAAAATGTTTTTAATGTATTTCTTATTTTATTTTATTAATTAAAAAAAAAAAAGTACCTTATCTTCACCATACCCGGTTGTCCAAATTAGGCATAATAATGTGTTAAAGTGGAACATTATCACCAGACCTATGTAAGCGTCAATATAAACCTTGATGTTGCAGAAAAAAGACCATATATTTTTTTAACCGATTTCCGAACTCTAAATGGGTGAATTTTGGCGAATTAAACGCCTTTCTATTATTCGCTCTCGGAGCGATGACGTTGTGACGTCACATCGGGAAGCAATCCGCCCATTTTCTCAAACACAGAGTCAAATCAGCTCTGTTATTTTCCGTTTTTTCGACTGTTTTCCGTACCTTGGAGACATCATGCCTCGTCGGTGTGTTGTCGGAGGGTGTAACAACACGAACAGGGACGGATTCAAGTTGCACCAGTGGCCCAAAGATGCGAAAGTGGCAAGAAATTGGACGTTTGTTCCGCACACTTTACCGACGAAAGCTATGCTACGACAGAGATGGCAAGAATGTGTGGATATCCTGCGACACTCAAAGCAGATGCATTTCCAACGATAAAGTCAAAGAAATCTGCCGCCAGACCCCCATTGAATCTGCCGGAGTGTGTGAGCAATTCAGGGACAAAGGACCTCGGTAGCACGGCAAGCAATGGCGGCAGTTTGTTCCCGCAGACGAGCGAGCTAAACCCCCCTGGATGTCTTGGCTCACACCGTCCCTTATGCCACCAAAGATGATCAAGAGAAGAATATCGACCCTCGCTTCCCTGGCCTGCTGACATCAACTCCAAAACTGGACGGATCAGCTTTCAGGAAAAGAGAGCGGATGAGGGTATGTCTACAGAATATATTAATTGATGAAAATTGGGCTGTCTGCACTCTCAAAGTGCATGTTGTTGCCAAATGTATTTCATATGCTGTAAACCTAGTTCATAGTTGTTAGTTTCCTTTAATGTCAAACAAACACATACCAATCGTTGGTTAGAAGGTGATCGCCGAATTCGTCCTCGCTTTCTCTCGTGTCGCTGGCTGTCGTGTCGTTTTCGTCGGTTTCGCTTGCATACGGTTCAAACCGATATGGCTCAATAGCTTCAGTTTCTTCTGCAATTTCGTTTCCGCTACCTGCCTCCACACTACAACCATCCGTTTCAATACATGCGTAATCTGTTGAATCGCTTAAGCCGCTGAAATCCGAGTCTGAATCCGAGCTAATGTCGCTATAGCTTGCTGTTCTATGCGCCATGTTTCTTTGTGTTGGCATCACTATGTGACGTCACAGGAAAATGGACGGGTGTTTATAACGATGGTTAAAATCAGGCACTTTGAAGCTTTTTTTAGGGATATTGCGTGATGGGTAAAATTTTGAAAAAAACTTCAAAAAATAAAATAAGCCACTGGGAACTGATTTTTAATGGTTTTAACCCTTCTGAAATTGTGATAATGTTCCCCTTTAATTCCACGACTGTATATATCGGTTGATATCGGTATCGGTAATTAAAGAGTTGGACAATATCGGAATATCGGATATCGGCAAAAAGCCATTATCGGACATCCCTAGTCTTTACTTCGCTCAGCTCCGTCATCGATTTTCTCCTTCTCCTCCATTCCTGCGTGGCTCTAATTAGCACTTTGCGTCACAGAGCCATCCTTACTTATATAACGCTGCTGGAGAAAGAAGCACGCTGACCTCCTCCACCTCCTCGGCAAAATAATACACGCGCTCCTTTTCAACGCCGCAAACCGCAATCATAAACATATTGGTCACATACACCGTGCAGAGTATCTACTGGGTTCTCTCTCAGAATACGTGGTGTCATGCCGTTGTGCGTCACCGGGTCTCCCAGGAGTGTCCCTGGATTGCACCTGATAACGCCGCCGCAGCATGACATGCATTGTCGCATAGCATTTGCGCCCCCCCCCAAAAAAAAACGTGACGTGAAGATGTGAATAGACGACGGTTGGAGAATGCCCTGCTTCCAAATGGATCAAATCTATAAAAAGCCTCATTATCTATTCCCTTTTAATTGTCTCTGGGAGAGGACCTAGCGTGCTCTCATTGATCTCCACGGCAGCCGCCTCGCATCACACATGTGTGTGCACGTGCATCTCGGGGAGTCGTGACCGCCAACACATGTGTGTGTGTGAGTGTGTGTGTGTGTGTTCTGGCAATGCTTACTTAATGGGGACATCGCTCTGTTTACACAGTCACCTTTAGGGGACCTCTGACGGTATGGGGACAAAAAAACAGGTTCCCCTAAAGGGAAACCTTTTTAAATGATAGTCAGATCCATTCTGAAGATGCCTTCGTGATTTTTAAGCTTGATGACGTCATATTTAATTTTTTCCTAAATGCTCCTCAGTAGTCACGTACAAATTTGTGAGAATTATGCAAAATTATTTAAATTTGGTCCCCATGAACCATATTAACTCTTTTGCCCCAGGGTCCCCAGTAAGAATGATCAGCACATTACGTCATCAATCCAGAGATTTAAAGACGTGTACGAGCTAACTGGGCAGTGGTCATTTTACCTCATTTTTTTTATGCCTCCACAACCTGTAGAAAAGGTGGTCCTCACAAGTGATGATCAAAAACTTGGTCCCCATTCCAAATGATAACCAGTATGCGCGCGTGTGTGTGTGTGTGTGTGTGTGTGTGTGTGTGTGTGTGTGTGTGTGTGTGTATTGCCCTGGTAAACCTACAGCGACATCTACAGCTACAGCCGGAGTCATTTTCAGCACAATTGATGACCTTTAATGGACTTTATCAATAAACACATTTGCTCATTTGCGGCGAAAGCTTTATTATTCTGCTGTGGCGGCAATCGATAAATATGCTAATCTGCGTGCCCTAAAGGTCGATATAAAAAAAAAAAGTTAAAGTACCAATGATTGTCACACACACGCACACGAGGTGTGGCGAAATCATTCTCTGTATTTGACCCATCACCCTTGATCACCCCCCTGGGAGGTGAGGGGAGCGGTGAGCAGCAGCGGTGGCCGCGCCCGGGAATCATTTTTGGTGATTTAACCCCCAATTCCAACCCTTGATGCTGAGTGTCAAGCAGGGAGGTAATAGGTCCCATTTCTATAGTCTTTGGTATGACTCGGCCTGGGTTTGAACTCACAACCTACCGATCTCAGGGCGGACACTCTAACCACTAGAAAGAAACATAATGTACCATCAGCATTAGCATATTCGCGTCCACATAGAACAACAGCACTGCATATGTTTTAATGAATGTTTGAGCTGCAGAAGTAAGTATTAGAGGCGTTTTAGTTTTTATTATACATACCTGTATATATATGTTTACGTATATATACGTTAGGTCAGGAAAAAAACACTGTGTTTTGTTCCAACGTAAATTCCGCTCTACCCCGGTATTCAGCACTGTGTAACGGATAAACCACAGAAACCTTGACTGTATATATATGTATATATATATATATTATGGCAAGTATGTTTCCAACATACTTGCCAACCCTCCCGGATTTTCCGGGAGACTCCCGAAATTCAGCGCCTCTCCCGAAAACCTCCCGGGACAAATTTTCTCCCGAAAATCTCCCGAAATTCAGGCGGAGCTGGAGGCCACGCCCCCTCCAGCTCCTTGCGGACCTGAGTGACGTGTCGACAGCCTGTTTTCACGTCCGCTTTCCCACAATATAAACAGTGTGCCTGCCCAATCACGTTATAACTGTAGAATGATCGAGGGCGAGTTCTTGGTTTCTTATGTGGGTTTATTGTTAGGCAGTTTCATTAACGTCCTCCCAGCGCGGTAACAACACACAACAACAGCAGTCACGTTTTCGTCTACCGTAAAGCAGTTTGTCTGCCGTAAACAGCAATGTTGTGACACTCTTAAACAGGACAATACTGCCATCTACTGTGCATGCATATGTGACAATAACATCTACGGCTTTTAGAGAGTGCAGTGCAAAACTGCGCACACAACAAGGAGACGAGGCAGAATGCATCATCAGAGAGGGTGTTCAGCATGGTTAGAAAAATAGTGACAGAATAGAACAAGGATGGACAATTCAACCCTTAACTCAACAATGAGTAGATGAGTGTTATGTGTGTGTATATGTGGAATAAATAAACACTGAAATTCAAGTATTTCTCTTATACATATATATATACACATATATATATATAGACAAGATGATAGACAAGATGTCGGCGCCCTGATGGCAGCGGCTTGCAGACGCTCTTGGAAGTGTAAAAGTGCAAAAATACCCGTCAATTCTGTCTATTTCATGGCTGGCTCACAGCGTGGACACTTCGTGATCAGATACGACCGACAGACGATTCTGGATGTGGATAGATCGGGCCGTTATAGGCTGAAAGATGCGGGTACTTTCGACCTCCTCGCTAGCATGGGGATTCTTCGCTGGCTACATCCAGCGGCCTCCGAAGCAGCGGAGTTAAGTGCCAGCGGGGACCGTCAACGGAAGACACGTAAGCGGTGTGAGCGGAAGCAGAAGCGGGGATGCCGAGCGGGGCTAACAACAAAGCGAAAGGCTAATCCTCAAAGAAGCGCTAGTCCGGGTGAGAAGTTTGTTAAAATAGAACTAGCCAGCGCCAGGCTGGATAATACCTGCACACATAGCAACTATTTTAGAACAATACACAACTCAAAAAATGTTTTTTTCTGTGTCAGAAGTAGACATGCACTCTACTGAGGTGGCAAGTTATGATGCGTTCGGTTTATCACAACATCAAGCAAACAATCGGAAAATTCCAGTCATATCAATTCCTAGATATGGTCGAAATTATTTAAAGTGCACTAAACATAATAAACACAACATTATTAATATTGCTACTACGGATAATTTCAACAAAAACTCCTCAAAACAGCCCACTACCTATAATATGGGCTTCTTAAATATAAGATCATTATCTTCCAAAACGTTATTAGTTAATGAGGTCATTAGAGACAATAATCTTGACGTCATTGGTCTCGCCGAGACCTGGCTCAAACCAGACGATTTCTTTGCGCTGGGTGAGGCGTCTCCTCCTGGCTATGCGGGAGCGCATATTGCCCGTCCCATTAAAAGGGGTGGGGGAGTTGCACTCATACACAATAAAAACTTTAATCTTACCCCGAACCTAAATAATAAATATAACTCGTTTGAGGTGCTTACTATGAGGTTTGTCACACCGCTGCCTCTCCACCTGGCTGTTATCTACCGCCCCCCAGGACCCAATTCGGACTTCATCAATGAATTTTCAGAGTTCGTTGCTGATTTAGTGACGCACGCCGACAATATAATCATAATTGGGGACTTTAATATCCATATGAATACCCCATCGGACCCTCAGTGCATGGCGCTCCAGACTATAATTGATAGCTGTGGTCTTACACAAATAATAAATGAACCTACGCATCGCAACGGTAATACGATAGATCTAGTGCTGGTCAGGGGTGTCACCACCTCCAAAGTTACGATACTCCCGTATACTAAAGTAATGTCCGATCATTACCTTATAAAATTTGAAGTCCTGACTCATTGTCAACAAACTAATAATAATAACTACTATAGTAGCCGCAACATTAATGCTGCCACAACGATGACTCTTGCTGGCCTACTGCCTTCGGTAATGGCACCATTCCCAAATTATGTCGGCTCTATTGATAACCTCACTAACAACTTTAACGACGCCCTGCACGACACCATTGATAGTATAGCACCGCTAAAGCTTAAAAGAGCCCCTAAAAGGCGCACCCCATGGTTCACAGAAGAAACTAGAGCCCATAAATTATCATGTAGAAAGCTGGAACGCAAATGGCGCGCTACTAAACTTGAGGTTTTCCATCAAGCATGGAGTGATAGTTTAATAACTTATAAACACATGCTTACCCTAGCTAAAGCTAAATATTACTCAAATCTCATCCACCTCAACAAAAATTATCCGAAATTTTTGTTTAGTACAGTAGCATCGCTAACCCAACAAGGGACTCCTCCCAGTAGCTCCACCCACTCAGCAGATGATTTTATGAATTTCTTTAATAAGAAAATTGAACTCATTAGAAAGGAGATTAAAGACAATGCATCGCAGCTACAACTGGGTTCTATTAACACAGATACGACTGTATCTACGAAGGATACCGCCCTCCAAAATAGTTTCTCTCTCTTTGATGAAATAACATTAGAGGAATTGTTAAGATGTGTCAATGGGACAAAACAAACAACATGTTTACTTGACCCATTTCCTGGGAAACTTATTAAGGAGCTTTTTGTATTATTAGGTCCATCAGTGCTAAATATTATAAACTTATCACTTTCCTCTGGCACTGTTCCACTAGCATTCAAAAAAGCGGTTATTCATCCTTTGCTCAAAAGACCTAACCTCGATCCTGACCTCATGGTAAACTACCGGCCGGTGTCCCACCTTCCGTTTATCTCGAAAATCCTCGAAAAAATTGTCGCACAGCAGCTAAATGAACACTTAGTGTCTAACAATCTCTGTGAACCTTTTCAATCCGGTTTCAGGGCAAATCACTCTACGGAGACAGCCCTCGCAAAAATGACTAATGATCTACTGCTAACGATGGATTCTGATGCGTCATCTATGTTGCTGCTTCTTGATTTTAGCGCTGCTTTCGATACCGTCGATCATAACATTTTTATTAGAGCGTATCAAAACACGTATTGGTATGTCAGACTTAGCCTTGTCGTGGTTTAACTCTTATCTTACTGACAGGATGCAGTGCGTCTCCCATAACAATGTGACCTCGGACTATGTTAAGGTAACGTGCGGAGTCCCCCAAGGTTCGGTTCTTGGCCCTGCACTCTTTAGTATTTACATGTTGCCGCTAGGCGACATCATACGCAAATACGGTGTTAGCTTTCATTGTTATGCTGATGACACCCAACTCTACATGCCCCTAAAGCTGACCAACACGCCGGATTGTAGTCAGCTGGAGGCGTGTCTTAATGAAATTAAACAATGGATGTCCGCTAACTTCTTGCAACTCAACACCAAGAAAACGGAAATGCTGATTATCGGTCCTGCTAAACACCGACATTTATTTAATAATACCACCTTAACATTTGACAACCAAACAATTACACAAAGCGACTCAGTAAAGAATCTGGGTATTATCTTCGACCCAACTCTCTCCTTTGAGTCACACATTAAGAGTGTTACTAAAACGGCCTTCTTTCATCTCCGTAATATCGCAAAAATTTGTTCCATTTTGTCCACTAGCGACGCTGAGATCATTATTCATGCGTTCGTTACGTCTCGTCTCGATTACTGTAACGTATTATTTTCAGGTCTCCCTATGTCTAGCATTAAAAGTTTACAGTTGGTACAAAATGCGGCTGCTAGACTTTTGACAAGAACAAGAAAGTTTGATCATATTACGCCTATACTGGCTCACCTGCACTGGCTTCCTGTGCACTTAAGATGCGACTTTAAGGTTTTACTACTTACGTATAAAATACTACACGGTCTAGCTCCAGCCTATCTTGCCGATTGTATTGTACCATATGTCCCGGCAAGAAATCTGCGTTCAAAGAACTCCGGCTTATTAGTGATTCCCAGAGCCCAAAAAAAGTCTGCGGGCTGTAGAGCGTTTTCTATTCGGGCTCCAGCACTATGGAATGCCCTCCCGGTAACAGTTAGAGATGCTACCTCAGTAGAAACATTTAAGTCCCATCTCAAAACTCATTTGTATACTCTAGCCTTTGAATAGCCCCCCTTTTTTTAGACCAGTTGATCTGCCGTTTCTTTTCTTTTCTCCTCTGCTCCCCCCTATCCCTTGTGGAAGGGGAGACACACAGATCCGGTGGCCATGGATGGGGTGCTGGCTGTCCGGGGTCGGGACCCGGGGTGGACCGCTCGCCTGTATATCGGTTGGGAAAATCTCTGCGCTGCTGACCCGTCTCCACTCGGGATGGTTTCCTGCTGACCCCACTGTGGACTGGACTCTTACTGTTATGCTGGATCCACTATGGACTGGACTCTCACAATATTATGTTAGACCCACTCGACATCTATTGCATTCGGTCTCCCTAGAGGGGGGGGGGGGTTACCCACATATGCGGTCCTCTCCAAGGTTTCTCATAGTCATTCACATCGACGTCCCACTGGGGTGAGTTTTTCCTTGCCCTTATGTGGGCTGTACCGAGGATGTCGTTGTGGCTTGTGCAGCCCTTTGAGACACTTGTGATTTAGGGCTATATAAATAAACATTGATTGATTGATTGATTGATATACATATATATATATACATATATATATATACACACACATATATATATACATATACACATATATATATATATATATATATATATATATATATATATATATATATATATATATATATATATATATATTTAGCAGAAGCTATGGCATAGAACATGAACACTTACTTGGTCAGAACGTGACGTAAACAATGAAGCCAGGCCGACTGACTGGCAAAGGCAACTTAAATAACGCCTCTGATTAGTGCTCGGGAAGCAGGTGAGCACTAATCAGAGACAGGTGAACACAATAAGTCGCCTTGGTGACAAAAACAAACAAGGAAGCCTAAACGGGAACTAAAGAAGTCCAAAACTAACAGAACATAACTAAACAAAACATGATCCGGACCACGGATCATGACAATCATAACATTATTACTATCATTTGTATACAAAACCCAAAACTAATGAAGTTGGCACGTTGTGAAATTCAGAAATAAAAACAGAATATAATGATTTGCAAATCCTTTTTAACTTCTATTCAATTGAATAGACTGCAAAGACAAGATATTTAATATTTGAACTGAGAAACTTATTGTGGGGAGGCGGGGCCGGTGGACCGGCAGCGAGGCGGGTACCGCCAGGACCGCCTCCGAGATGGAGGCAAAGAGGCGCGGCCGGCAGTCCAACAGGGAGGCAGGGCACACTGGAGCCCGCTCCAAGATGGCAGCGAGGAGGCGGGGACGGCGAGCAAGCGGTGAGGCGGTGCACGCCATGCAATTGTTACCAGGTGCGGGGATCGCGCACCTGGTCACAATCAGCGAATCTCCTCGCAAGGTGTAAAAGGACGGCAGTCGAGAACGACGGGGGAGAAAGAGTTGGAGGACAAGCAGCAAGACACGCAGCTGAGCGAGAAGCGGATGCTGAGAAGACAGACACAACGAGAAGCGGGTGCCGAGCGAGAGCGCAAGAGAGCCAGAGGCAGACAGACGGGCACGCACGCAACTGAAGAGCTGGAGCGAAGCGATGCTGAAAAGCGACGCGAAGCAGGAAGACGCAGCTTTATTTGAAAAATAAATAAAGTTAAACCTGCGCATCATGTCCTTCCTTGATGGTCCTGCGAACCCGCACAACGGCTTGAGTCCGTCACACTTATTTTATTTATTTTTTTGCAAATAATCATTACATTAGAATTTAATGGTAGCAACACATGGCCAAAAAGTTGTCACAGGGGCATTTTTACCACTGTGTTACATGGCCTTTCCTTTTAACAACACTCTGTGCACGTTTGGGAACTGAGGAGACCAAATTTTGAAGCTTTTCAGGTAGAATTCTTTCCCATTCTTGCTTGATGTACAGCTTAAGTTGTTTAACAGTTCGGGGTCTCCGTTGTGGTATTTTAGGCTTCATAATGCGCCACACATTTTCAATGGGAGACAGGTCTGGACTACAGGCAGGCCAGTCTAGTACCCGCACTCTTTTACTATTAAGCCTTCCTGTTGTAACACGTGGCTTGGCATTGTCTTGCTGAAATAAGCAGGGGCGTCCAAGATAACGTTGCTTGGATGGCAACATATGTTGTTCCAAAACCTGTATGTACCTTTCAGCATTAATGGCGCCTTCACAGATGTGTAAGTTACCCATGCCTTGGGCACTAATACACCCCCATACCATCACAGATGCTGGCTTTTGAAATTTGCGCCTATAAGAATCTGGATGTTTGTTTTCCTCTTTGGTCCGGAGGACACGACGTCTACAGTTTCCAAAAATAATTTGAAATGTTTGTCGTCTGACCACAGAACGCTTTTCCACTTTGCATTAGTCCATCCTAGATGAGATCGGGCCCAGCGAAGCGTTTCTGGGTGTTGTTGATAAATGGCGTTCGCTTTGCATAGTAGAGTTTTAACTTGCACTTACAGATGTAGCGTCAAACTGTAGTTAGTGGCAGTGGTTTTCTGAAGTATTCCTGAGCCCACGTGGTGATATCCTTTACACACTGATGTCTGTTTTTGATGCAATACCGCGAAGGTCGATCGAAGGTCACGGCCTTGCCACTTACATGCAGTGATTTATTCAGATTCTTTGAACCTTTTGATGATATTATGGACCGTTCCGTTAAATTCCTTGCAATAGCTAGTTCTTAAACTGTTGGACAATTTGCTCATGCATTTGTTCACAAAGTGGTGACCCTCGCCCCATCCTTGTTTGTGAATGACTGAGCATTTCATGGAAGCTGCTTTTATACCCAATCATGGCACCCACCTGTTCCCAATTACCCTGTACACCTGTGGGATGTTCCAAATAAGTGTTTGATGAGCATTCCTCAACTTTCTCAGTCTTTTTTTTCCCCCACTTGTGCGAACTTTTTTGAAAACATGTTGCAGGCATCAAATTCCAAATGAGCTAATATTTGCAAAAAAATAAAGTTTTCCAGTTGGAACATTAAATATCTTGTCTTTGCAGTCTATTCAATTGAATGTAAGTTGAAAAGGATTTGCAAATCATTGTATTCTGTTTTTATTTACCATTTACACAACGTGCCAACTTCACTGGTTTTGGGGTTTTGTAATATTTGGCACATAAAATTACTGAAACAGTACAAATATATATATATATATATATATATATATATATATATATATATATATATATATATATATATAACACAATTTAGAGTTTAGAAGTAACTATTATTTTTGTATTGATAATACAAAATAAAAATAAAAAACACATTTGTACTGTTTCAGTAATTTTATTTGCCAAATTTTACAAAACCCCAAAACCAGTGAAGTTGGCACGTTGTGTAAATGGTAAATAAAAACCGAATACAATGATTTTAAAATCCTTTAAAATAAAACAAAAGAGAAATAAACAAATGATGCATGTTTATACTTACTGTTAGATAGTTACATTATCCAAGAAAAAATAACATTTCGCTGGATACATCTGCACTACTTTGGGCAGTTACGGTCTGCTTGCATCAGGGACAAATGCAAGAGACCCAGTTGCTCCCCACTTTGGAATTCACATTTCTGGCAAACACAAAATGTTATTATTTTTCAATCGAACAAATCAGAGAGACATTTTTATCGATATTGAGCACCCTTCCTATGGTCTAAAATAAACGCGGTATACATGATAATTACTCCTTAAATAACACCACATGAAGTACTCTTCTATTACACGAGTGCAGAGCGGTCTTACTTCAAGTGGTATTCATACTTTGTTCCATCTAATGGTGCAGGATGTGCACTTTGGGACAGAAATAGTGGGCTGATGCACTGATGGTGCATAACAATCTCACATATGATTAAAGTGCATCATCCTGTAATGTCTGGCGAACAACACACACACACACACACACACACACACACACACACACACACACACACACACACACACACACACACACACACACACACACACACAAAAAGGGGGAGGTATGAGTTGTGAATATTTGTTCAGTTCAAACCTGATCATTAAAGAGTGATGATGCACGGATTAAAGCAGAGACTGCACTTATTCTTAGTTGCAAGCCACTCTAATAATTGTTTCATATTTGCATTCAAGTAAGCATTTTTACCTATAAAGCACATTTTTATGATGAAACGAGACGCAAATGTTGACTAAGGACTGCAGTGCTCATCGCAGCCGAGCAAAGATGTCCAAGCTGGTGTAATTTGAGGACAAAAAACTGCTATCACAACAACTTAGTAAGGGTTTGACTAAAGAAAGAAAGTGCATCATATAAAACAATACTGTACAGTACAGTATGTCCTTGGGGGTTCTGCAGTATGGTCTTTAAAAACAGCAAAACACATGCCATGGAGAAATCACTGCATGTAACATTGAATGCCCGTGACCTTGGATCCCTCAGGCGTTACTGTATCAAAAACCGACATCGGTGTGTAAAGGATAACACCACATGCGCTCAGGAACACTTCAGAAAACCACTGTCAGTAACTACAGTTGGTTACTACATTTGTAAGTGCAAGTTAAAACTCTTCTATGCAAAGCGAAAGCCATTTATCAACAACACCCAGAAAAGCCGCCGGCTTCGCTGGGCCCGAGCTCATCTAAGATGGATTGATTCAAAGTAGAAAATTGTTCTGTGGTCTGAAGAGTCCACAAATTGTTTATGGAAACTGTGGACATCGTGTCCTCCGGACCAAAAAGGAAAAGAACCATCTAGGCGCAAAGTTCAAAAGCCAGGATCTGTGATGTTATGGGGGTGTATTGGTGCCCAAGGCATGGGTAACTTACACATCTGTGAAGGCACCATTAATGCTGAAAGGTACATACAGGTTTTGGAGCAACATATGTTGCCATCCAAGCAACGTTATCATCGACGGGGCGTCTATCTAATCAACGTCTTTTTCATGGGCGCCCCTGCTTATTTCAGCAAGATAATGCCAAGCCACGTGTAACAACAGCGTGGCTTTGTAGTAAAAGAGTGTAGGTACTAGACTGGCCTGCCTGTAGTACAGATCTGTCTCCCATTGAAAATGTGTGGCGCGTTATGAAGCCTAAAATACCACAACAAAGACCCCGGACTGTTGAACAAGCTGTACATCAACCAAGAATGGGAAAGAAGTCCACCTGAAAAGCTTCAAAAATTGGTCTCCTCAGTTCCCAAACGTTTACTGAGTGTTGTTAAAAGGAAAGGCCATGTAACACAGTGGTAAACATGCCCCTGTGACAACTATTTTGCAATGTGTTGCTGCCATTAAGTTAATGATTATTTAACTTTGTCAGTTGGAACATTAAATATATTGTGTTTGCAGTCTATTCAATTGAATATAAGTTTAAAAGGATTTGCAAATCATTGTATTCTGTTTTTATTTACAAATTACACAACGTGCCAACTTCACTGGTTTTGGGTTTTGTATATTATATGAGAAAATACAGCATTCTCTAGTGTCATAAAAACTATATTAACTTTACAAGTAATGTATTATGGAACATTTCAACATTCTTCATTTTCATACATGTGTACACTTCACTGGTTTAGGGTTGCGTAATTAAAAAGTCCACCATATTTGTATGGTGTGTTGAAAAAAATAAACTATAATGAAAACAAAAAATACAAAACAAATGGCAAGTAACAAATAATATTAAAGCAAAAAATAAAACAATGCCAATAAAGTGAAATAAAAACCTCCTAGGCAGAGGTAAGAAAATGCTTCACTTTGGCAGGTGTCTGTTGTAAAAGTTGTATTTTCTATATGCTGCTCAAATATTATGAGCTGCTCTCATTGCATATAATAAGAGCTCCTAACAATTAGTCACCTTTTGCCGCCCGATGATGGCTTAGTATTCATAGCGCTGCCTCATTCAGCTGACTCTGGCTATTTTGTCTATGGTGGCCGTGTTTCGGAGTCACACTTTGAGCGCGTCTGCCCTATTTATTCCCCGCTCGCTTTTCAAATACTGAAAGCTGAACACACGCCACAAAGATATTGACTAGCCGGGGGGGTGGCTGAGATTTTGTTTGCATCAATAAGATCTTTATGATCACCACTGTTACCATGGCGACAAGAGTATCAGCGTGACGAATGGGAGAAAAGTTGCAAAAATTAAATATAATTCAATATTAATCTTTTGCTGCTACGCCGAACACACGCACGCACACACACTCTCTGAATTCACACATTCTTCAAGGTGCACGAGTGGGATGTATAGTGCTTCCATGGAGATCTAATTTTAGTCCCTGACAAAAAAGGACGCCTGTTAAAATAATCCATCCTGTTCCAGAAGACAGTGACAGAGTATATATACACACACACACATATATATATATATATATATATATATATATATATATATATACACACACTCATATATATATATATATATATATATATACACACACATATATACATATACACACATATATATGTATATATATATATATACACACACATGTGTATATATATATATATATATATATATATATATATATATATATATATATATATATATATATATATATATATATATATATATATATACACACATATTGTCACACCGCGGTGAGGGAAGTCTTGTCTTGGTTTTTTCTGTCTTGTGATTTACATGTTTTATTTTGAAAAGCAACTCCTCTTGTTTCAGATCACGGGTCCTTCCTCTTGTGTCACCAGTCTGACGTCATTCCTGACCCTTGATTGTTTCCACCTGTTTCCCATTACCCTCATGTTCTTTATAAGCCCAAGCCTCCCCTTGTTCTGTGCCAGATTGTCTCGAGCTTTCGTGCCTGTCTTGCGTTCCATGTCCCTGTTCATGTCCATGCCTTGCCTTGTCTCACGTCTACGTCCTTGCTCCCAGAATATCCCACGCTGTAATTTTGAATTAACTTTTTCCTCCCTCAGAGCGACTTTTGTTATCTTACCTTTTTCTACCGCAGTGGTGAGTTATTATTTTTCCTTAAAGATTTTTTCCTCAAAGTTTGTTGAGTGATTTTTTGTTTACATTGATTAGAGTAGTTAAGTTTTATAGTCTTTATTTTCTTCCTCCTGTTTGGAGCGTTTTTTGTTAAAGTTTTTTGATAACAGATACGGTGCTAATTATATCGTCCTTATTTTTGTATTCCTCCTTTTTTGGAGTGATTTTCGGTTTTTCCCTTTTGGAACATTTTGTCGATAGTATTTTTGTATTTCATAGTAATTAAATTTACTCGGCTCTGGAGGCTTAAAGAGTATTTCAAAATAAAAGCTTTATTTGGAATCACCTCTCTGCATCTGAGTCCCTTCCTCCGTCCAAGCCTGACATTACAATCTGGCCAGTATGGACTCAGCAGAGAAAGGACATTTTTCCGCCGCCATACAGGATCAGGAAACACGCCTCTCACGCCAAGAGGGTTTCCAGACGGCTATGGCCGAGCATATGACCCGACTAACCACCCAGCTGCAGGAGATGGCCATGCGGATTCCTCAATCCGCCGCATCGGCACCCGTACCTGTCCAACCACCGCCTACGTCATTCGCCGGAGCCGGAAGTAAATTGGCACCTCCAGCATCATATTCAGGTGAAACAGGACAAAGCAAATCATTCATGATAGACTGTTCAATTCATTTCGAATTTAATCCTCACGCCTTCCCCACTGAGAGAGCGAAGATTGCTTTTATGATGTCGCACTTGACGGGTAGAGCCAAGGCCTGGGCTTCCGCCGAATGGGGCCGAGGTTCAGCGGTATGCAACTCACTGACGGATTTCCAGACTGCACTACGAATGACATTTGATCCTGTCACCGACAACCGAGAGAAGGCACAGGAGCTGAGCAGACTGAGGCAAGGTCGAAACTCGGTTTGTGATTATGCCATCCGATTCCGCACGCTATCGGCAGAGAGCGGGTGGAACTCCGCTGCTCTTTATGACACTTTTTTGAAAGGACTGGCCGTCCCTATTCAAGATCTACTTGTCCCACTAGACTTACCTGCTGGGTTGGACGAGCTTATTGCGCTCGCTGTCCGTACCGACAACAGACTCACGCAGCTCAGACGACATCGGAGCGCACGAACCTCCACCACGGGAGGAGCGGCACATTACCAGACGCAACACGGACCGGATTTCTACACCACTCCACCTGGGTCGAGTTGTTCCAGCCCCCTGATGGAAGGTGAGGATCCCATGCAGCTGGGGAGAGCGCGGCTGACACAGGAGGAACGCCAAAGACGACAGCTAGAAGGAAGGTGTTTCTACTGCGGGGAACCGGGTCACCTCGTCGTCACCTGTCCAATTAAACGACCCATAGGAGTGAGTCTACCAACTACTTCTACTCCTAATAAGCGTACCCTCACCAGGATTCAGGTAAAACATCACACAGTCACAAACATTGGGGCGCTCATTGACTCAGAGGCAGACGAGAGTTTGATGGACTGGTCTTTGGCTGCAAAATTAGGGATCAAAGCTGAACCATTAGCTCGACCAATTAGAGCTAAAGCTCTTGATGGGAAGGAACTGTTTGTAATTACTCATGCCACAGAACTCATCCGCATAAACATTAAGGACCATGAAGAAAATATTCGCTTATATCTATTCAAAGCCGCCTCACACACTTTGATTTTGGGACTACCTTGGCTGTTTCAACACAACCCCCAGATAGACTGGAGGACAGGTGAAATTAAAGCATGGGGAAAGGACTGTATTAATGACTGTTTTTTAGGCGCTACACACGAAAAGAGTGTAGCGCAACTCAACCTGTTTTCTGCAAACCCCACCACAGAATCGGAGTACCCGAACTTGAAATCCGTACCCCCATGCTACCACCAGCTACAAGAAGTCTTCAGCAAAACCAAAGCCATGTCTCTTCCTCCACACCGTCCATACGACTGCGCCATTGACTTGATCTCAGGATCCAACATACCCATGTATTCTGTTTCCGGTCCAGAGAGGACGGCCATGAAGGAATACCTCACAGCCTCATTAAAAGCGGGGCTGTTCCGTCCTTCCTCATCACCAGCGGGTGCCGGTTTCTTCTTTGTGGGCAAAAAGGATGGTTCCTTGAGACCGTGCATCGATTACAGTCCACTCAACGACATCACCATAAAGAACCAGTACCCTCTTCCTCTCATGACATCAGTATTTGACCAAATCCAACAAGCTAAGGTATTTACCAAACTTGATCTACGTAATGCCTATCACCTGATTCGTATAAGGGAGGGGGATGAGTGGAAAACTGGATTTAATACTCCCAGTGGACATTATGAATATCTGGTCATGCCATTCGGACTCACCAATGCACCCGCTGTTTTTCAAACTATGATAAATGATGTACTCAGAGACTTCCTTGATCAATTTGTGTATGTATACCTAGATGACATTTTAATTTATTCACCAGACATTGATACCCACCAAGTGCACGTGACTAGGGTCCTTAAAAGACTACTAGAAAATCAACTATATGTCAAAGCTGAAAAGAGTGAATTTCATGTTAATACTATCTCCTTCTTGGGTTTTATAGTAGCTCCGGGAAAGGTCCAGATGGATCCGGCTAAGATTAGCGCAGTTACCGACTGGCCCACTCCTGATAGCCGCAAAAGGGTTCAGCAGTTCCTAGGATTTGCTAATTTCTACAGGAGGTTTATTAGAGGTTTTAGCACTATAGCGGCCCCTCTCCATGCCCTCACTTCCACT